>NC_064923.1:485074296-485374296 GCF_023897955.1 Schistocerca gregaria
TGAGTCGGTGCGCACAAATCGTTTATTACGCCTCGAGATTATTGTCGTGTTTTTTACTGTTGAATTTGTCGGTAAACAATGTATTAGGAGTAGATTGCAACGGGTGCTTAGAGTATCGCTGATGGTGGAACACCTCAGTCATGAAGAATAAATGTAAGTCAGTAACGAACCGTTCTGTGCATTAATTCATGTAGATGTCTCTTTAACAGTCCCGAATATCTGATACTCGGTAATGTGCAGTATGTATTCGCTTTTGACATATTTGGTTGTCAACATGAAGGTGGTTCGAGGGAGCTGGAGCCAGAAAATAACGGAAACAGTGTTCCGTGTTTCCTTTTTTGTTTCGCAAAATAGTAGAGAATTCCGTCTATAACAGGATTTCTAAAACTGTATTCCGCAGGAAGTGAATAAGTGCTTCGACGGAAACAATTAATAACACGACGTTTTTTACGACATTTTGACGATACTAATTAGGTTTTAAAATTTTATTACGATATATGTCTTATTAGTTATGTTTTAAAACTGATGTAGTCACTGAAGAAAAGAAGCTTTCCTCCTTTAAAAAAAAATATTAACCTTCGAAGTAAACACGGTGTTTATCGAAGTTTGTCAAACTGTTCCACCAGAGGAAAAGTTTTGGAACCCTTGCACTATACAATGACACGTACATTTTGTGTTTAGCTTAATTCTACATACTTTTATTTACTTCGAATATGACGACACAGATTTGTCACGACATGTTCACTGAAAAAAAAAGAAAACACTGGCATTCAGTTTTTTTGTAATGCCGTAGATAATTTACCCGTAGAACATGTTCCTGTAGTTTCTAACATGATACTTCAGTCAGCTGTTTCAGTTTTAGATGGTGAGTCCTAATAATAACTTAATTTGTGATGGAAAAATGTCTCTTTGTTAAGAGCTAAAATTGAATTAATAAAAAAAGTATATCTTTGTTCTTGCTTTGTGAAATATTTGTTAGGTCAGCTCAAACGTGGCCCAGTTTAGCTACCAAGTTTTTAAAAACCCCAGGAAGGTACACAACTAATACACTGTAATATTTCTGGCTTTTCAGCCATCATTTCAGGTACAAAATCCTCTTCTTAGAGCAGTTGAAAAGACAAAAATAGCAAGATTACGTAATGTGGGTTGAGGTACTAATGACATATGGTTTGTTCGGTACCGGTATGGTGAGAAACACCTCCTAAATTGTGGTCCATCTCCGCGATTGGGTGCTGTGTTCGGAAGTTGCGCTCAAAAATGATAATCTTCTGTTATTAATATTAGACAATCTAAACAGCGTATTTACTTGCATTTGAAAATAAGGCATCTCTCAGTAGCGTGCTATCATTCCATTATTTCACAAGTATTATTAACCAGCAGAATAATAAACATCTGCTTAACGAAAAGGCAGACGAAGTACTTTGAAGATCATCGGATCGCGGCTAAATTGCATGGTGGGCGAAGTGATACGGCTATAAGCTCAGAGGTGGTGGGGTAGCCTCGGAGGACGGACATGTAGCTGAGAACAGTATGATAGTAATTACTGAAATACGCAGTTCTTTATTTTATTGAAAAATCGAAATTATTTGTGACTCTAAAATGGAATATAATTGTGCAGTTTCTCGTCTTGTGCTAATAAAAAGCGAGTGGCATCCCGTACAAACAAACTAATTGGAAATTTAATTATTTCTGGAAAATCAGTTCCTCGCTAAGAGTTTCTTACAGCCTAAAGGTAACGAATACACGACCTACATGCTGTTTTCTGCGCAGGGACAACAACTAAAGAAGACTGCAGGTTGATGAGCATTGATTAGAAATTATGAATTCTACCCAGGCCTATGGAAGCAAATAGGCGCATCGTGTATAGTGCACTCTTAGTACAAATGAGATCAGTGACATGCCATCTGTGGTAACGCAGAGGAGATATGAAAGAAAGAAATTTTCGAGGGAAGGGGTTTATCATACGCGTGTATATAACCCGCTCTCTCTCTCTCTATCTATCTATCTTTTTCAACTTGACGTAACACTACTAACACTAACGACCCATTTTTGTGACGATGCTACTAGCAGTAGTAACGGTGTGAGGAGACATCAGTTCCAACCTCGAATGCAAAGAAGCTTCGGGGATCTTTGGTCCAGAATACTGGTTCTTACCACATTGTTCGCACTCTCTGTGGAGGACCGTGAATACATTTCTTAGCTGAGTACCAGTCATATCCCTGGAAACTGACTTTATAATTTCCGTGACAGGTGTAGGCAGACAGTGTTCATGGGTGCAAATACAGTCCGATCTTTGACTTCAATTGTGTTTGCACCAAGTTCTGATTCCCTTGTGCATAGCCCATGTAACAATTCAATATCTGTAGACACATTACATTATAGCCTACACTTTGGATTCTGTGATGCTATTGCCACACGAAACAAAGGAAATCCTATTGTCGTGTGCATTGGAAAATACGTAATGTAATACGTCACTCATCAACAGTGCGATCAAGAGGAATCACATGCATTACTATTGTCCAGGACATGATTAAACTGTTGCTGAAACTTCGAATTTCGTGTCTTTGTCATATACGTAATATTTTCAAGTGAACTGTTAGAGACGGAGACTTAAATGTTGATTGTTTGTAAAAAAAATTAGTTTATTTATTTCATCATTGCCTCTTCATAATATGCCTACAGAACTTGATGAAAAAGTTATTTTACTTCTTCCAGCCATAAAAGCATATTATTTTGAGTGTAACTACCAATGTATTGAAATGCCTTTTATAAAAACTGTCCAACATGTCCATCACGCTTCTCCCAAAAACCTGTAGTGGATGCTGCGAATATTGTAATGTAGCAGAATGTGACAGTACTAAGCGAAGAGTTCGATTCCACACATATAGAAGATTACGATACTATCACGCGATGTTTATGCGAAGTTATTTACTTGCATAAGTTTAGACTGTAACTTGCTAGTTTACCGTATTATTGAAAACTAGTTGACTTAAGATGAAATTAAAAGAATTCCGATAAGATTATGTAGATATTGTATTACAAATCAAAATTATGTCAGACATAATGTAAACATAAGACCAACTTATCATTTGTGGAATAGATACATAGAAGAAGAATAATAATTACGATGTAGCCTACTGTAAAGACGCAGGATTCATGTCAGGAAGAAAAGTTATACCGCAACTGCAAAGCAGGTAACAGAAATTATTAGTACATAGATATTGATGTATGTTTCGTGATATTCTAATATTAAAACTGTCACATTTCGAAGTGTTCTCTGTTTCCAAATTATTGTCATGATTTGTAACGCTAAAATCCACAACCAGCTTCATGAAATCAAACAAATATTGCACCATAAACGCTTGGACAAGAAGAGAATAGGGGATTTTGAGTTGTGGTGCTTCAGAAGAATGCTGAAGATTAAGTGGATAGACCATGTAACTAATGAGGAGGTACTGAATAGAAATAGGGAGAAAAGAAATTTGTGGCACAACCTAACTAGAATAAGAGATCGTTTGATAGGACACAATCTGGGACATCAAAAAGATCACCAATTTAGTAATGGAGGGGAGTGTATTTGTGTCATGGAGAGCCGCATGAAATCAGGATTCTAACTGAAGACCATAATAACAATAACAACAAATATTAGTTGTACATTCAAATATGTTCACTTTAAACAAATGGGACTTTGCAGTTGTTGGAACATACACTGATCAGTCAGAACATAATAGTCGGTATGTTCTCCTTTGGCACGGATAACAGCTACGACGCCTCGTGGCATGGGAGCAATGAGGTCTTGGTTGGTCGCTGGAGGTCGTTGGTACCATATCTGCACGCTCAAATTACCTAATTCCACTAAATTCCGTGAAGAGGACAGGGCGGCAATGAGCTCTGACGCCACGTTTAGTCGCGTCCCAGATGTGTTCGATCACTTTAAGATCTGGCCAATTGGAGGGGCCAGCACATCAACTGGAACTCGCCACTGCGTTCCTCGAACCCTTCCATTACTCTGCTTGTGACAGGCCGTAGCGTCTTGTAGAAAAATGTCAATACCGGCGCGAAACATGGTCGCCATGAAGGGGTGTACGTGGTATGTAACCATTGCACGATACTCCTTGGCCGTCATGGTGCCTTGCACGAACTCCAGTGGACCCATGGGTATTTACGTCAATGTTCCCGAGAACATAATGGAGGCACCGCCACGTTTCCTCCGTCGCATGGAGCTGTTCCCCTGGAAGATAACGGATTCGTACCTCCAGTCGTCATGATAGAAAAGGTAACGGGATTCATCACTCCAAGCAACGCTCTGCCAATGCACCAATGTCCAGTGTTGATGGTCACGTGTTCATTTTATTCGTATTAGTTGATGTCGTGGTGTTAATATTGACACATGCATGGGCCTTCGGCTGCTGAGGCCCATCGTCAGGAGTGGTCGGTGCACTGAGTGTTCAGACACACCTGTACTCTGCCCTCACTGAAGTTTGATGTTAGTTTCGCTACAGTTCACAGCTTGTCCTGTTTTACCAGTCTGCCAGCCTGCGACGTCCGACATCTGTAATGAGTGGTGACCGTCTAACCCAATGACTTTTGGGCGTGGTTTCACCTCGGTTTCGCTACATATTGAAGACACTCACCACGGCTTCTCCTCGAACACCCGAATAGATGTGCAGTTTCCGAAATGCTCATGCCGAGCCTCCGGGTCATCACAGTCTGCCTTCGGCCAAACAGAGATAGATCGCGCGCCTTCCTCATTCTGTACACGAACAGCACGCTCATCGATACTACATGCACCGTTCGTGTGGCTGACTAGCAGTCATTCCTTGACGTGACGCTGCTGTCGCCTGGACGGTGGTCACGTTGTTCTGACCGATCAGCGTATATAAGCAGCAACGGCAATCGCTTACTGGAGCTAGAATTGCATTAGTAATGCAGGAGTTAGTATATAGTTATCATTGCTTCAGTTATACCGTCAGTCTTTTGTCAATTTTATCTGGGTCATGATGCAATAAACATATATTAAAAGCATTTTGTGTGTTTCGAGTACCTTGTTTTTTTGGTGAACGCGTTACAAATTTCCTGTCATTACATAAAACTGAACCCAGATGAAGGAACTGCACTAAAACTAAGATACGTACAGCAGTTGTATCTTTGATAATCAGGAAGTTAAGTAACTGAAATGTATCCACTAAATCTAGTTACATTTTAAGATATCACAATAAATCCAAATATCTATATATATTTAATTCGTAAACTATTGTCTTTGTATAATGTATCACAATTGGTGTATCCTCTGTAACTGTGAGAAACTTTATTTTGCTGTATTGACTGTTTTTATTTTTAAAAAATTTACCCTTAAAATCATTTGCATCCGTTTAAACTGACACTATGTGACAAGACGAATTTCTAATAATATTCTGCGAGAGTAATAGTTTAGAGTTGTATCGACAGACATGGAGTTTTGCTATATCTATGAGAAGACGGCAGTTAGGGAAGTTGGTTGTAGGCCGATGCACGGACAAGGATGGCGTGTGTGTAACTGCGGACATAGAGACAGTTTTCAGTGCATTGTGAACTGTAAAAATAATGGAAAACTCTATTTAAATGTTACGCGTTCTGGATTCATCTTCCACGCAATATTATAAAAGCTGCGATACAAGATTGGTGGAACACCGGCTATGATGTTCTGACTGATCAGTGTAAGTTCCAACAACTGCAGAGTCACTTCACGTATTGTTACATGCGAATATCACAAATATCACACAGTTGCAGTCTGTAGCAAAAGTATCCTTGGTTAAGGACTTGTTAGTATTAGTCACAGCCAATGTGCAGAGGGTATGGCAAAATCTGAAGTCCGGCATGATGTAAGTAGTTAGCAAGAGAAAATATTATGGAGCCCAACAGCCGGTCATGGCAGTGGTGTGCATGTCTTCAGCCGGAAAGGCTACATAGGAGGTTCAATGGTGCAGAGACTGGCATTGTCAGCGCTGACGGCATTGTGCTGTCTCCAGTTGAGACGCTGATAGATGAAAAGCGAATGCATTCGGCGCCTATCCAGGAAGCTTCTTCGGAGTGAACTGGCGTCTCAGAGCCCATGCGCCAGCCTAAGTACAGCCCTCGGTTCCAGGATAAAGTCTGTCTCGCTTCTTATTACATAGCCAGTGTAAGAAAGAGGTCTATGAGAGCATGGATCTCTGCCAGGACTGAGGTTGCCGTCTGGTGTCCACAGGTATTATGGCTGCTCTCGAGCATCGTCTGCTAGGATGTTGGCTCCCCTTGTAACTTGGAAGTAATGTGTGTTGCTGTCAGAGTAGGCGTTAGCCCACGATATAGCGAGTTGAAGAAGTGATTTGGTGCGTGGTCATAGAGGAGCCATTTCCAAGAGTGGTTAATTTTTTGGTGGCTAGCCTCAATATTTTTCCTTCTACATGTACGTTTTGTTTGGGCAGCATACTCTAGGCTAGGCCTAACAAATATTGCAAAGGTATGCAGCAGCACATCTGCAGAGGCATTATGAAATTTTCTCCAGTGAGCTCAAACAGTTTTAGTCGCTGTCTTCTTTTTATTAACAACTGATTTATATGTTGGTTCCTTGGTAGTATGACATCTACTGTGGTTGGTAAATACCCGGCTTGTTTCTGTGCTTTCATGTGTTACTGCCATAGTTTTATTGTTCCATCTGCTGGTTTCACAAATTTATTTTGGGTTAAATCTTTTTAACTGGAGATCCCTAGCTGGATTTTAGAGGGGACTTGGTCATATTCTTTACAGGTTTAAAGATAATTATAGATTTTGTATATAGTCTACTCTCACCTGAATTACACCTCAGATCGTGATTGACTGGCATCAGTAGGCTGTGCGATCCGTATAGAGATCGGGGCCTTCTTTCCGTACTCTTAACTGCAGAACGTGTATCGTGTTATAGGTTGTGTAATAGAGTGGCTGTTCTTTCTCCTGGCTGAACTTAAGCATCTGGTCTGAATTTATCTGAGACTACCATTTAGAATAGGTCTGATTTCTGGTTCCAACTGGGACTGAACTACGAAAACAGGGTGCGAATCCCATTGAAAGTACATTCGAAGTATAGGTGAAGACCTGTTGCACAGTCGGTTGGATTCGGCGCCTTTATTGCTGGCTGCAGATTTAGAGGATAGGGTCAGCTGTGACCCCATTATCTGAAAACAGATTTTCTGAAGTGCATCTTTACCATAAAGTTTGAAAGCATGGGGTGATAATATGGTAAACAGAACACAACGTATTACCTTCTACAATTATCATAAAGACACGAAAAACTCTGAAAACAGTTTAACAGTGTAATCATGGTGTATTACGTTATGACTTAATTTTAATCCTTCATTCTGTATACGATGTACGAACGAAAATGTACTTGTGACTGTGAAACGATTGGCAGAAGTTGCTCTTGAGGAAAGTCATTGGAAAAATTAAAAAATGTTATTAAAATGTCGAGTACGGTAGATTATGGTACGAAAAAGAATATTAATATGTTTCGTTATAACAATATCTTTCATAGGTACACAGCCTCCTTTGTAATTCGCTGGTGACCTAATACACCGAATGTTTAGTTTGAAACAAAATTGCAATAAGTTAATAATTCTGTAAGACCGAAGATATACAAATTATGTAATATGATACAGCTAAAAATCGGTACCCATTCACGGCAGAATAGAGGGAGTAAAATTAAAGGTATAAATGAATTAATGGCCTCTTGAAATTCAATAATCGTGTTATAAGGGTAGAAAATACGAGAAGGGCGAATTTGAGGCAAGTTGTCAAAAGTAAAAGGAACTCTAAATTGGAAAAGAACTAGAAGGAATGTAAGTTTTACTTCTAAGATAAAACGACGCATTAAAGTATAGATCTGGTAGCATGAAACAGTGCAGTCTCTTTACAGCATCACTGAGACAGTCTTATTTGATTACTTACTCGAGAAAAGCCTATACAGTTATTCTACATGTAAGCTGAAGACCGTCTTTCATTTTTGAATCCAGCAACAGTCGAGCTGCAAATGCGGCATATGTTTTGTCTCACGAACGAAACTTATGGCAACCGCTAATGGTTCCCTTCTCATCTTTATGAGGACAGTAACAATTTTCTAACGAGGTGCTATTACGAGGGTGACGAAATTATTATTTAACGCTCTGGAATTAAATTACCAGCGGTAACGAGGAAGCAACAGCGAGGAAACCTGGGGACAAATTAAATAATCATCCGTAAGCGAGGGAGGCTTCCACAGCTGAGTTCGCCATCCCATGCCACAAACATGAAGGAACATTCCACTTCGTATTATGGTAGTTTGTTAATGATATCTTTTGGACTGAAGCGAAATATATTGTAACACTGCGTTAGGAATCATGTCTAGATCCAGGAACGAGACAGTTTTAATCAATTGGGTTCTTAAAGTAAATGCACCATAAATCAGCTAGAGAGAGTTCCAGAACGTAGAAGATCTAAAATAATTAATAGCAATTCGGTCGCGAAATGGAAGCCACAGTGAAACTCAAAAATATTTTATTTGCAACAGTTTGCTGTACATTCCAACTACTTCTCTACATAATCGCCGCTCGGAATTAGAGATTTATCGTAGCACCATCGTCATAGAAGGCAACCGCCAGTGCTTTCCGCCATTTCTCTACGCAGGTCTGCAGTTCGTTGTCTGTGCCAGTGGTTCACGTGAAGAGAGATGAACATCAGAGAGAGCCAAGTCCTGGCCCTAAGGTGAGTCATCAAAGACTTCCCGGCGCAAATGCGCCAGGGCCCTCCTCACTGCCCCTGCAGTGTGAGCTCGAGAATATCAGTGAAGAAGGAAATGCATGACAAGTACGTTACGTGGGGTTTGCACGAAATCAGGAGAAACCTTGCAGCGGTTACCTATGCTTGGCGGGAGCCACTGTTGTTCTAGGCATCTTCACGTGCTCACTTCATGCTCATTACTGAAAAGAGCAACGTGTCGCGATACATGGGCATACAAAAGACATTACGCAGCACATATGTGAAAGGCTTCGTCGGAGTTCCACTGTCGTTTCCATTTCGCAACCTGCCGTACCTTACTTTCCAAATAGCCCTTGTACGTCAACAGCAGTGGCTTCGGATTGCATCAACACTACAATAAATCAGGTTACCTTATTGAATGAGATTTTCACTCTGCAGCGGAGTGTGCGCTGATATGAAACTTCCTGGCAGATTAAAACTGTGTGCCCGACCGAGACTCGAACTCGGGACCTTTGCCTTTCGCGGGCAAGTGCTCTACCAACTGAGCTACCGAAGCACGACTCACGCCCGGTACTCACAGCTTTACTTCTGCCAGTACCTCGTCTTCTACCTTCCAACTGCTTCGGTAGCTCAGTTGGTAGAGCACTTGCCCGCGAAAGGCAAAGGTCCCGAGTTCGAGTCTCGGTCGGGCACACAGTTTTAATCTGCCAGGAAGTTTCAGGTTACCTTATTATTTACACATTGAAGCACCACAGTCGTATGGAAACATATTTAAATCCCTTTCAACCACAACGTTTACTAATCGCGGCGATTTCTACTGTGGTCCTGTGTACCGTATTCAACGAGTTATGAGTCCCTACAGATTTTTAACCATGGTATGCATCTATCAGACCCCAGACGAAGAATTTCCCCGAAGATATGGTTAATCTTCTTCCAGTAACCCTCTGGTTTGCAGCCGGATCCCGTCAACATTCTACCACGATATTTCGGGCCAGAGATATTCAGCCATCCTCAGGTGAGTAGACGAAGTACAGAAGAGACCTGATGCTGCCATGGTGTTTATAGCGAATTCTGCGCATGCGAATCGTACTGACGGGTTACGGCGCATGCGTTAGGAGGTGACATTCGCGAGGCAGCTAAGTAGTCTGTACTGCCCTCAGTGGTGAAGGAAGAACAGGCTAATCGCTGAGTACCGACTGAGCTTATCGACTTCGCTGTGACCGCATAATTTTAATAATTGGATTCCATTTTTTATCCAGCTGAAAGCCATTATCACGATTCATTAGATTGTCAGCAAGACATATTTCCGAGGATTCTTTAGTTACAGACTCCCAGAAGCTGGAAACCGTTACTAAACCTTTGGTGTTATTCTATTCCATTGAATGTCCCATGGAAATGCAATGTTCTGCTACTGCTGGTTTTAAGGGCTCCCGCAGACGGGTGTGTCTTCCGTGTTCTACACAGCGTTTCTGGACCGTTCTTGTCGTCTGACCTACACTTCCAGGGAATTTAATAAATACCCGCCTTCCTAAATTGTAAATCGTCTTTAACGGATCCGACTGAGGCCCTGCTCTTTGCTGGTGGACGCAAGATGACAGTGATGTTATTCTTCCTAAGCAATCTGCGTATTTTAGAAGATACGTTCCCGGCACAAGCAAGGAACACATCTGTCTCCTCAGGGGGTTGCTTCTTCTTATTATAATTGTGCATGGCATTCCGTATTTGATGTGAAGTATAGCCATTCTCTTTAAAAACCTCCTCCAGATGCACTAATAGGCCGCCGCTGTGGCCGAGCGGTTCTAGGCGCTACAGTCCGGAACCGTGCTGCTGCTACGGTCGCAGGTTCGAATCCTGCCTCGGCCATGGATGTGTGTGTGATGTCCGTAGGTTAGTTAGGTTAAAGTACTTCTAAGTCTAGGGAACTGTTAACATCAGATGTTAAGTCCCATAGTGTTTAGAGCCATTGTAACCATTTTCTGCACTAACGCACAGGTTATCAGCATCAGATATTACATGCTCCCGGTGAATTAAAGTACTGAGAACACCGGCGGTTTGCGCGGGGTGATGGCAGCTGGATGCCTGAAGATATAGAACTGCACGTGTGAGTTTTCTGTACACAGAATGTCCCAAAGACCCATCATACATAGGGCGTACTAACACGTCTAAAGGGTAAATCCCATCTTTGTCAATCTCCGTAACACACTTAGTGTTCTCACGTAAAGAGTGTAAATGACAAAGGAATTTGTCCAGTTCTTGTCCGCCATGAGGCATAGAAAGGTTTTCTTTTGGCGTTACGTAGATGATACTTCCGTTGAATGAAAGGTAATTTACAACTTATACAGAAACCCGGCTGGAGCTGTAAGAATCTGTGTACAGTAGTTCTGAATGAGTGAACAGGGTTGTAGCAATTGTCTGTATATCGGCCAAGTTGAGAATGAAATCGGGGAGAAATACTAAAAGGGTATTAAGGCTGATGGAGAAGAGATAAAAACTGTTTGCTGATGACACTGTAATTATGTCAGTGACGGCAAAGGGCTTGGAAAAGCAGTTGAACACAATGGAGAGGATCTTGAAACGGTGTAATTACACTACTGGCCATTAAAATTGCTACACCAAGAAGAACTGCAGATGATAAACGTGTATTCATTGGAAAAACATATTGTACTAGAACTGACATACGATTACATTTTCACGCAAATTGGGTGCACAGAGCCTGAGAAATCAGTACCCAGAACAACCACCTCTGGCCGTAATAACAGCCTTGATACGCCTGGGCATTGAGTCAAACAGGGGTTCGATGGCGTGTACAAGTGCAGCTGCCCATGCAGCTTCAACACGATACCACAGTTCATCAAGAGTAGTGACTGGAGTATTGTGACGAGCCAGTTGCTCGGCCACCATTGACCAGACGTTTTCAGTTGGTGAGAGATCTGTAGAATATGATGACCAGGGCAGCAGTCGAACATTTTCTGTGCCCAGAAAGGACCGTACAAAGGGCTGCAACATGCTGTCGTGCATTATCCTGCTTATATGTAGGGTTGCGCAGGGATCGAATGAAGGGTAGAGCCAGGGGGCGTAACACATCTGAAATGTAATGTCCACTGTTCAATCTGACGTCAATGCGAACAAGAGGTGACTGAGACATGTAACCAATGGCACCCCGTACCATCACGCCGGGTGATACGCCAGTATGGCGCTGACGAATACACGCTTCCAATGTGCGTTCACCGTGATGTCGACAAACATGGATGCGACCATCATGATTCTGTAAACAGAACCTGGATTCATCCGAATAAATGACGTTTTGTCATTCGTGCACGCCGGTTCGTCGTTGGGTACACCTTTGCACGCGCTCCTGTCTGTGATGCAGCGTCAATGGTAACCGCAGCCATGGTCTCCGAGCTGATACTCCATGCTTGTGCAAATGTATTCGAACTGTTCGTGTGGATGGTTGTTGTCTTGCAAACGTCCCAACTGTTGACTCAGAGATCGAGACGTGGCTGCACGATCCGTTACAGCCATGCGGATAAGATGCCTGTAATCTCGACTGCTATCTAGTGATAGGAGGCCGTTGGGACCCAGCACGGCGTTCCGTATTACCCTCCTTAACCCACCGATTCCATATTCTCCTAACAGTCATTGGATGTCGACCACCGCGAGCAGCAATGACGCGATACGATAAACCGCATTCGCGATAGGCTACAATCCGACCTTTATCAAAGTCGGAAACATGATGGTACGCATTTCTCCTCCTTACACGAGGCATCACAACAACGTTTCACCAGGCAACGTTGGTCAACTGCTGTTTGTGTATGAGAAATCGGCTGGAAACTTTCCTCATGCCAGCACGTTGTAGGTGTCGCCACCGGCGCCAACCTTGTGTGAATGCTCTGAAAAACTAACCACTTGCATATCACAGCATCTTCTTCCTGTCTGTTAAATTTCGCCTCTGTAGCACGTCATTTTCGTTGTGTAGCAACTTTAGTGGCCCGTAGTGTAAATTGTCATTAACAGAAGTAAAACAAGGGCAATGGAATGCAGTCGAACGGAGACGGGTGATGCAGGGGGAATTTAAGTAGATAATGAGGCATTAAAAGTGATTGATTAGATTTGCTGTTTGGGTAGTCAAACAATTGGCGACCGCCGAAACACAGCGGATATAAAATGCAAAGTGGCAAAATCAAGAAAAATAATTATGAAGATGATAAATTTATTACCACAGAAATTCAGATGTTAGCAAGTCTTTTCTAAAGGTATTTGTCTGGAGTGTAGCCTGATAATGATGTGGAAGCTGGACGATAAACAGTTTAGAAAAGAAAGGTTATAGAAAATTGTGAAATCTGGTGACAAGTATACTGGATAACTAATGAAGAAGTCAAGGATCAAACCAGATATAAAAAAATTATAGCACAACCTGACTAAAAGAAGGGATGGGCTGATAGATCACACCAAAAGTGTCAAGGAATCGTCAGTTTCAGGTAGACCAAGACTTGTCTACGGTAACGGAGTTAAAATGGTTGCGTGTTGCAACAGTTACATTGACATAAAGAGGCCTGAAAAAGTCAGACAGGCTTGGAGAGTTGCATCGAATGAAAGCCACAACAAAACAAACAAACAACTCTTACAACTGAAACATGGTTCAAATGGCTCTGAGCACTATGCGACTAAACTTCTGAGGTCATCAGTCGCCTAGAACTTAGAACTACTTAAACCTAACTAACCTAAGGACATCACAAACATCAATGCCCGAGGCAGGATTCGAACCTGTTACCGGAGCGGTCGCTCGGCTTCAGGCTGTAGCGCCTAGAACCGCACGGCCACTCCGGCCGGCTCAACTGAAATATACTGTTTATCAGTTGTAGCTTCTGATAATGTTAAAATCCGCCATTTCTTCAAAGATATCTTCTTGTCTTGTGGTTGTGGAAGAAAGTGTTCGTTAAAACCAAACAGAACCTTCCACGGAACCTCTTTTCTCCTTTTTTTCTTTTCATTTTCACCAGCAACTGATTGTTGATAATGCAGCCCCCTCTTGTCTCATTTTTTACAACTTCCTTTCTATAGGAATATCAAACTTTCATTATTCTTTTTTATATTATTTTATTTTTTGCAATGAGCTTGTGAATCTGTACATTGGCTATATAATTTTGCGACGATTATTTCTAAATGAAACTCACCTTATCATCTATCTCCCCCATACAGGTTACACCACTGTTCAACGATCCTACTGTGATTATCCTGCAAGCGTCTAACCAGAAGCCTCAGATATTTTTTCTATTTCAATCTGAATAACCCTACTAAGTCCAACTGTACCCTAATCAATTCTCTTCCCAAACTCCCCAGTTTTCGTACAGCTGTCTTAGACTATAGTACATTGGCTGTAAGATTTTATTAGACTAATTTACATCGTGAATTTTTATTATGAAGAAAGTAATTTAATATGGTATTTCAGATACTTCGTAACATGTAGGTACGCTTTCTGCATCTCTAATGCAGTGCTATCCCTTCTCTTCAGTATCCTCGTGCTCACTGTCGTCATTGATTCTTCTATCTTGAGGTTCAGATCTTCCCCAGAGAGGCAAGACATTGTCCTAAAACACTTTTCTTCCCCCGTCTTATTTTGAAAAATCTTCGGTTTCTGTACAAAAGTGAATAGTTTTAAATGAATGGAGAAGAAAGCTAAAATTGCTTTGTTTGAAAAAAAAACTTTTTATAATAAATTGTTTTAATTTTATTTCAGTCAGCAAATTTTCACCTACTTTGATTGTATACTTCACCTGCTCCTGTGTTGTGCTAAGCTTTCCCTATCCACAAACCACACGCAAATGTAATTGTTAATTTCTTTACAAATGCTAATCTCTTTATGTGTCTATAATTTGGCGTAGGTGTTGCACGTTGTAGTGCCGTTACTAATTGCCGACGCATTACTAGATGACTCGGTAACACGTGCCTTTTTTGGCTTTTTTCCACAGGATGCTCACCACTCAGAATTCTTCTACACAGTAAAATCTTTCTTCCAGGTATCTCTAAAGCTCTCTTTCCATGGCCCACACTTACGCTGCAGAAAGATGCCCCACGAACATGCTACTCTTCAAATGCATCAATCCTCTTCATGTCGAGTTCCAGTTAAGACATTTTCTTGCAGAAGGCCTTCTTCCTCTGTGCTAAGTTGCTTTGATGTTTTCGTTAGTTTGGCGCAGGCGGCCGGTAGCAACGTGCAGGCGCCCCGAGTTGAACCCAGAACCCTTGGAAACTGAGTGGAGCGTCAGGTGTTGGCAGCCATGAGGAGACCTCCCGTCGGTGGATCCACTTTGAAGCCCAGAAACGTCAGGACTAGCTGACCATTAGTGCGAGAGGCATTCAATAATTAATTAAACACATCCTTTTTCCTAGGCTAATTTTTGGTCGAAACAATACGGGATTTGTTGTGGGCCATCGTGGAATATTCCCGCTTCAGCCACTGTAGATCCACGAAGTTCTGATAGACAGCGGCGCTTACATAGACTTCAGAATGGCATCTGCAACGAACGTTCTTCCAAGCAGAGAGCTGTCATTTTGCGGAACACCAGAGCAGCGCAGATATTCATAGGCGCAGTGACCTGGCAGTGAACGAAAGAAGTTGTAGACGTTCGGCGAGGCGTTTGTCTTCACCGTAACAAGGATGCACAAACATGTCAGATCTCACGCGTGCCGGCCAGTTGCACACAGCTCTGACTCCTGTGATGTTGGAACGTGCGGACACTCACTGTCGACAGATCACAATCAAACATTCGCTACTCAACTGGACGTCCTTGTTGGTGCTGCTGGCGCAGTCGTCTAGCGGCTGGGATACTAAAGCCGTGTTCCCGCTGGGTTCGTCGCTGCCTAACAGGAGACCATAAAGAGCAACAAGGACGGACAGTCTGTACGGAATTACTTGCGGTTACGAAGGTGACTGTGACAACATTTTGTCGAACATCGCAGCGGGCGATGAAACGTGGGTACATCAATTCGAACGGGAAACAAACCGACGATTCACAGAGTGGTGCTAGACCACCTTTCCTCGGAAGAAAAAGTTCAAAGCCACACCCTCATCTGGTAATGTAATGACGATGGTATTGTGGGATTCCTGAAGGGGTTATTCTGCTTTATGCCCTTCCTCACGGTGCAACGATTAACTCTGAAGAGTACTATCGTACCCTCAAGAAACTGAAGAACCGACTTCAGTGTGTGGGTCGCCACGAAACTGCAAACGAACTTCTTCTACTCCAAGACAACGAAGGCCTCGCTCAAGTCTGGCCACCTGCGAACAGCTCAAAATAGTGTATTGGACTTTTATTCTCATCCACCCTACAACGCGGATCTCGCACCTTCCGATTTCCTCCAGTCTGGCACAATGAAGATCTCTCCGTGAGAAGAAGAACGTGGATTATGAGGAAGTTATTGGTGCAGCGAGGCGTTGGCTGCAACGTCGACCAGCAGAGTGGTAGCATGCGGGCATACAGGACCTCCCAGTAAGATGTCCTAAGGCCGTCGCATTGAAGGACATTATGTTGTAAAATAGGGTATTGCATCAAAAAGAGTGGGGAGTAATATGGTGCACTGGAATCCTGAATAGAAAAAGTGTTGCATTAGTTATTGAACGCCCTTCGCAGGTAGCGGCTTCACATGGTTGGTGACGCTGCTCGATGAAGCTGTAGCAGCTCGGTCGCACATTCTATCGAAGACTGGCTGGGAATCTGTGCCAGTGGAATACACATCATTGAAGGAATCTCGCTACCGGCTGAGCTGGGATCTTTTATACTCGTAACGGCACTGTGTCTCGTCGCAGGAGATATCCTCCCTTCAAGTTGTTGGCTGTGGAAACCCCGAGTATCGCTGCAGCTTGTAGCAATATAGTCTTTCGCTGACAGTTGAACGGTGCATCGCAGGGTTTGAGCCAGGACTGTTTCGCCGTCCAACTGCATAATTACGTTGGTGACTGGACAGAATATTCGTTGGCTGGTTCTCAAGGCCTGCCTGAAATTGACGCCGCAAAATAAATTTCTGAATAGCAGAAGTCTTTCACCGTTATAATGTTGCACTATACAGGAAATGAAAAAAAATCGAAGCACCAAAAACACAACATATTACAATGCATAATACGGTACGGGAAAGCTGTTGGCATTCAAAAACGCTTCCAGTCGTCTCGGAACGATATGTTTACTTTCAATGTTCACAAGGGCGTATTATACCATTCAAAACGACAAGTTCAGGTAACGCTGATGGAGTTTATTAGTGATTACGCATACTACTCTCCAAAGTAGATCACAAAGTTCAATAATATTGAGATACAGTGAATGTAGTGGGCAAGGGATAAGCGAAAGTTCGTCTTCGTCCTCACAAAAAAATGGCTCTCAGCACTATGGGACTCAACTTCTGAGGTCATCAGTCCCCTAGAACCTAGAACTACTTAAACCTAACTA
Organism: Schistocerca gregaria; assembly: GCF_023897955.1. NCBI lineage: Eukaryota > Metazoa > Arthropoda > Insecta > Orthoptera > Acrididae > Schistocerca > Schistocerca gregaria. The sequence goes on from NC_064923.1 coordinate 485,091,465, forward strand.
ACTTTAGGATATCACACGCATCCATGCCTGAGGCAGGATTCGAACCTGTGACAGTAGCGGTCGCGCGGTTCATACCTGTGGCGCCTAGAACAGCTCTTCCACTCTGGCCGGCTCGTCCTCACAAATCCAGTCTTAGACGATGCGAGCTGAGTGGACAGGGGACCAGTCGTCTTGGAAAACAACATCACGACTGGGGAGCAGATTTTGTACCATGGGATGGACATGATTTACCAAAATGGTCACATAATCCTTCGCAGTAATACGATCTTGCAGAGTGACTGTGGGGCCCTTAGAATATTACGGTACGGCTGCCCAAAGCATCAACGAAGTCCCGTTATGTTTCACTCTTGGGACTTAAATTAGGCCAAAAGTTCGAACCAGTGTGAAACAAGATACCTACTGGAAAAGACTTGTGTCTAATGGCAGTCTCTTTGCTGTATTTCAAAAACAGTGACCACAAAGCCATTTTGTTACATAAGAGAAAGCTGTCTGACTCACAAATAATGAATTACAGGCTGATGAGACACTCAGTGAAGACTCCCTGCAACTAAAACGAAACGCCTCTGGGTGCACAAGTGAAATAAAAAAAAAGGTCTTAATGTGCAGCAAGCCAATCGCGGTTTTGTTTTGAGCTGCTGCGGGAACATTACGATTGCCTCAGGATATTATTGAGGCAACTTTTCCAGATTAAGAACTGTGTCGTTGGACTTAAATAGTCGTGTTTGGTCTCGATTAAATGATAGCGTAGTTGAGAAATTTGATAAAGAAACAATGAACAACATTAGGAGAAGATTAAATGATGTTTGCGATCAGACGAAATGTGAAATTATGTGGGTTTTTCCAACATAAAGACGTCGATAAGAATACATGGATTCAGTTAATTAGGAATGTAAGGTCAGTTATAGATTTAGGAATTGTCAAGCAAGATAGAAGATAGTTCAAGGTATGAGGGTGTTTCGAGGGCCAGAATGTGGTACAGATCACCATATGGTCTGGGAAGAGTCTTAATCCCTCTAAGATCGAAAGATTTACAGAGGGAACCGGAATAAGAATGTTTTGAAACGCCACGACTAAATGTAGGACTTCTGCAGGATGCGAGAGGTATACCACAGACAAGTAGAGCAGATACTCACATTGGGGCAGGACGGAACTGCTACGTTGCTACATGTTTCATGGGAGCTGCTGAAGAGGATCTTCGAAGAGAAGGTAGAAGATGGTGGGGTGCTGAGTGGATGACTCAGACCTTAAGAATGGTTCAAATGGCTCTGAGCACTATGGGACTCAACTGCTATGGTCATCAGTCCCCTAGAACTTAGAACTACTTAAACCTAACTAACCTAAGGACATCACACACATCCATGCCCGAGGCAGGATTCGAACCTGCGACCGTAGCAGTCGCACGGTTCCGGACTGCGCGCCTAGAACCGCGAGACCACCGCGGCCGGCTCAGACCTTAAGAGACAGGGCTGAAGAAAAGAAGTCTGTCTCCCAACGACGATTAAGCTCTAAAAGGCAAGAAGATAAAGACCACTACAAAATGGTTAAGAGAGAAGTAAAAGGGCAGTTATCCGAGCTCAAGAGGAGCCGTTGGAGAAGAAATGTACTGAAGAAACGTGCCAACGTAGAATATTTAGCTGGATACAAGAGGGCAACGGAAGCCTGGCGCTTTGTACGTCAAGTGAGAACTCCTGCAAAAATTAGAAGAGGAATTAGAATGAAAGTCATTTCTGAATTAAACAAACATTTTGCAGATCTAGTACATGTAACAGACGACAGCAAAGAGTATTGAGAAGAGCAGAATGCAATATAGATTTGCCCTGTGGGAAAGGTGGCTGACAACCAGGTTTCCAGGACCTTTAAAATCAAAATATGGAAAGGCTGCCGGTCCTGGAGGTGCAGTAATGGAATTATTAACGTGCGGAGGACCTAAAGTATCAGCATCATTAGTAACTATTTTAAAAAAAAGTGATTCAAAGAGGTGAGGTCCCCAGGAATGGGAGAAGTGCTAGGTGGTTACAATTAAACTTTCGCTACCTGTGATGTTCCACATAAAAAACGAGTAATTATAGGACAAGGAAACTTTCTGGAAGCATTTTTAAGGATATGCAAAAGAGAAATAACGAAAAATCCCTTGAAAGATACACATATTAACACTTTTAGAACTGTGGAGCATGAAATGTTCAGCTGTCGTGACACAGGTTGTAAACTGCTTGAAGATGGCACATCGCGTCGAGCAGTCTCAGCCACGTTCAATAGTAACTTCTTCAACAGTTATTGGCACAATTGGCCGTCTGTCTCTCAAACTTTCGGTCATGTTCTTTAACCCCGGTGAAGAAAGTGGACCTCTCTATATTGCTTCAATGCGTCGGTACTTGCTAAAAACAGCAGCACTACTGCTGTTCTTTTGATAGAACTGTTGACTGTCTGCAATTGTAACGCACACTGATCTGCCAGGAAGTTACAGACCTACATCATTGTACCAATGAGACTCCTAACGGCAAGTCATGACACAACACCACTAACAAAGCCAATCCTGCAGCCCATAGTCTGAACATCATTCCCGTTCAGTTGGGTACCCATAAGTAACTATGAAAGTTAACAAAGTTTGTACTGTATAAAAAAACTGAGAAAGTTCACTGACAACATTTACTTTATCAAAAACAAAGATAAACATAATTTATGCTAAACAAGTTGTGGTTGAATATCGTAAACAACTAACAGGTGGTTTAAGACCACAATGGACAAAGATCCTGGGTGGCAGAAGTGAATCAAGTACTCTGGCCCTAAAAACGTGGATAACGTAATCTGAATTGATCTGACGCTGAGCACAGTTTGATCGATAATCTACAAAAGTCTATATTGGTGCAGTTGAAAGGAAATGGCGATAGAGATTTGTACATCCTGACAAGGCCGGAGCAGCAGTACTTTACCCTGTTTGCTTCGTGCAGCAATTTAACTTGTAGCTGGGGTGATGTGTGTGGCGGAGACGAGGCGTAAGATGGCACCTGTGAATAGATCGCGGCACGAAAGAAATGCATAATCACACAGTCTACCGATCAGGCAGACGGATCGCAATTTGCTCTCTACCAGAGCCATGAAATCATAGTAGCTTTCAGTGTGTGACACACCCATTCGCTGGTCATACCAAGGACCATTTTGGCTCACTTATATGACAGAACGCACAAGATACAAAAGATACCAAAGATACCAAAAGTCAAGACTGGTAAACCAAAAACGAATACGTCTGCCTTCGGCAAACGAGTAGTCTGAGATGTTTCAAGTTACACTGTAGATACAGTAAGGACTTCACCACAGGCTCCCCAGTCTAACTACTCACAAGTGAGGTCAGGACACGTCCCAAGTACCAACCACATATGCCAGAGCTTTGACCTGAAGATGATTCCAGACCGAAGTCCAGAACCTGGCTAAATGGCTCTGAGCACTATGAGACTAAACTTCTGAGGTCATCAGTCCCCTCGACCTTAGAACTACTTAAACCTAACTAATCTAAGGGCGTCACAGACATCCATGCCCGAGGCAGGATTCGAACCTGCCGCCGTAGCGGTCGCGCGGTTCCAGACTGTAGTGCCAAGAACCGCAAGGCCACCACGGACGGCTCCAGAACCTTAGTGCCTGGCACCTCTCCAGATAAAAAATTCCGTTTTCCCACAAAGTGCATGAACGACACCGCTTTCACCCCATCTTGAGTTAATCACAGGGCTTCAGAGACTCTAAATTTCCCCTCCTACAAGTCAGCACATACTCATATCGAACCAACACAAGAGTTAGAAACCTGTATTTCTGGAAAAAAAGAAACCGCCAATTATTGGCCTTTTTTTTCTCTGAAGTCGCATCGCTTCCTGCAGCAACAAGCGAACAGATACAATCTTAAAGATCTTTATCTAAATCGCCTGTGCCTTAGAGCCTGTTTATCCTAGATATGAGATGTCTAAAAGATTTTATCTGTAAGCGTTTATCAGCTGCAAGAGTTTCTTACACAACTGACGTGGCCGAAGGAAGTGGATCACTGGCCTGTTTGCGGTATCAGCCAAAACAAAAAGTTGTCAATTTTTATTACGTGTGGCGCTGCACACAATGCCTGGTTTATTACTTCCCTGTGTAGTCATCACCCTTCAGTCTGTCACCCCCAGCCCAGCCTTTGGCTTGGGCCAATGCAGGTATAGTGGCAATGTCCTGCTGGAGACCTGTCTCGACAAGGGGGGTCCTCAATCTGCCCTGTGTGGCAATGGCCCTGTACAGTAAGATTTGCTGAGGGATGGGCTCGCCGCCACTTGCTTTCGACTTCCAACATGCCTTTTCAATGAACTAAGAACCATGGAAATACCTCATGCATTTAGCACCCTATCAGGTTCCATCAATGTCTGCTCAGGCCATTAACTTTCTAGAGTCACGCTCAAGGTGTGTAGGTTGTAACAAATCTCTTTACTAATTTTTCATATACGAAAAATAGGTGAGAGAGTAACTTGTTCTCTTTCAACTATACTGCTTCTAGTAGCGAATGTTTAATGATAACCACACTGTACATCACTGTCATGCACTGATGAGCCAAAGCATTGTGATCATCTGCCTAATAGCTTGTTTATCCGTCTTTCAAACGAAATAAGTCACTGATTCTGCTTATCAGAGATCTAAAATTTGTTTATAGGTTTGTGGACGTATGTGGAGTTATGTGTCTACTCTCATGTCGTGTAATTCGCGTAAATAACGGACAGCTATGCGTTGATGAAGCCCGATAGCGACCCAGATGGATTCCACAGGATTTACATCAGGCGAAACTGATCGCCAAGACATCTACATGAATTCACTATAATGCCTCTGAAACTGCTGCAGCACGTTTCTGGCTCTGAGACACGGAAAATTATACTGCTAGAAGGTGATATCGTCTTTGGGGAAGACATGAAGCATGAAGGGATGCAGGTGGTTCACAGCTGTCAGCCTGTCTTCGATTACTAGCACAGGTCTCATGCAAATGCAGGAGAATGTCTCCTACAGCATAATATCTGCGCCGGCCGCGGTGGTCTAGCGGTTCTAAGCGCGCAGTCCGGAACCGCGCGACTGCTACGGTCGCAGGTTCGAATCCTGCTTCGGGCACGGATGTGTGTGATGTCCTTAGGTTAGTTAGGTTTAAGTAGTTCAAAGTTGTAGGGGACTGATGACCTCAGAAGTTAAGTCCCATAGTGCTCAGAGCCATTTGAACCATTTGTTTGAATTCCTAAGGGACCAAACTGCTTAGGTCATCGGTCCCTATACTTATACACTACTTAAACTAACTTAATCTAACTTATGCTAAGAACAAAACACACACCCTTGCACGAGCGCGGACTCGATCCTTCGGCGGGAGGGGTCGCGCAGTCCGTGACATGACGCCTCAAACCACGCGGCCACTCCACGCGGAGGTCATAATGTTCTGGCTTGTCATTGTATATAAGGAAGGGAGCAGGGTAGATTCGACTAATTACAGAGAAATAAGCGTAACGGTTTTGGGAAGTAGGTTGTCGAGTAGCATAGTAGAAAACAATTGGAAAAAGTCGCTCCTGTCGTTGTATCTCAGCAACAGCTGGGTTTTAGTGCTGGGAAAAGCTGTGTTGAGACCATTTTTTGTGTACGCCAGATGTATCCTAAAATGATCACAAAACTTAAAATTATCCATTTGGTGCATATTGATTCAGAAAAGACATATGATTTTGTGCCAAGGTAGTTACTGTGGACAGCAGTGGAAAATGTAGCAATGGACTGCGCATTAATAAAATTGATGAAAAGGATGTACCTCTAATAGAAGGCAGTTTTGAAGGTTGGTGATAAGATATCGGAAAGTTTTAAAACAAGTAATGGATTAAGACAATGATGTTCTATGGTACCAGCCTTATTTCAGTAACTGAATCGCTGATTACAGAAACAAAACTTGCCCACTTTTTGGTTAAAGTGAGTTAAGAGCTGATTTCCATGTTATGGCGCTCCCTCTATCGAATGAATGCAGAAACAACGTCGATCATTTTTAATGGGACAAACAGGATTCCAGCGTTATGAGTGAGAGGAGAAAGAACACTTGTCGAGGACTAGTGCTATTTCTGCAGCCAGCGTTGGCTAGCCTATTGTGTAATATCATCTCTGTGTTCGCACGGTTTTTCTTTGTGAACCACAGCAATGTTGAACAGGGAAGAAATGGATGTACATGATGGTGGTGAAAGTGGAAAGAGGAAAAAAAGATGTAAGGAATGTTGAGTATCAGCGTGAAATCATAAAAAGGTCGCGAATTAAAGGTTAGAGTAAAAAAACTACAGTGGAAAGTTAGTTTCAAAGAAAAGCATTGGTGTGGACTGCAAGTAAGTATTGTTCTAATACGGGATGTTATACATCAGTAAAATAGTAAACTAATGATTTACTGCGTGACTGAAATTTCTTTGTAACTTTGTTGATGTATTAGAAACTGCTTTGGAAGAATTCCTGAAGAGGAAGGAAATGAAGTATTATCACTTTTCTACATCATGACATCAAAGGACGCACAAGATTTTTATCTCCAAGGGCTGATTACTATAGGTAATATTTCCAAACGACGAAGAAGAGTACCAGAAGGAGGCAACTACAAACCAAGATGAAACAATTTTCAGTATTTTATTAATTCCAGCACTGGACAATCAGATGTATGCAAGAAAGCTTTATTAAGTATCCATGGTATCACAAACCAAAAGATAAGGAGGATAATCAATCTGCTTGCTTGTAGAAAGTCGCCTAGTGACCACAGGGGTAAAAATACATCGGGAAATCGAATCGGTGGTGCAGAAATAAGTTTGATTATTGATCACATAAATTCCTATCCCCAAAAAATTACTCACTATGGCGTAAGAGAACAGCGTTATTTAAATAGCCAACTTAATGCCAAAATCATGCATGAGCATTTCAGATTACGACATCCCCAAGCAAGTAATATTAAGTAGGAATTTTATTTAAAAATATTCAAAGAAAGTTTTTCTCTTACATTTGGTCGACCACAAGTTGTCACATGTGGTACTTGTGAAGCGCTTCAAAATAAATTACGAAACAAAACACTGAAAACAAAACGCTAAGAGGGTTGCCGCTGCAGAAATTATGGTTCATAAACGCAGGGCTGCAAAGTTTACTGCTCGTATTCGTGAAGTACAAGTATTTTGTCAAAAAGAAGAAGATGTTGCAGGTATTGCCGTAGATTTTATGCAAAATCTGTCCCTGCCTACCATTCCAGTTCAGGAAATTTTCTACCTTCGGCATCTCTTTGTTAATGTATTCAATATCCACAACCTGATGACAGGATATGCAACATTCTACATTTATCACGAAGGTGTAGTAAAGAATAGTCCCGATGAAGTCTGCAAATTTCTGCTGGATTACATATGAAACGAGTTGCCACCAAACATAAAATACCTGCATATATTTTGAGATGGCTGCCCGGGGCAGAATAAGAATAATAGTATGGTCAGGTTCCTCATGGTAGTTGCAGCATCTCAGCGTTTACTCAGAATTTACCATTTTTTCCCGGTCAGAGGCCATTCATTCTTACCCATTGACAGGGACTTTGCAGTGATTAAGAGGAAAATTCGAGCTGTCGATAGGATTTATAGCATCATGCAGTTTGTAGAACTTATTGTTGCTGCAAGTACTTTTAACAGATACCAGGTTAAAACTGTTTCAACACAGTTTGTACTGGCTTTCAAATAATGGTGGCCAAAATTTACAAACGAAATGCCTTGTCTTTGGAAACAACGAACAGCAAAGTGCTTACAAGGAACGAGAAACAATCCTTCAGCGTTTCAGAATTCTGGGAATTTGAATGCAACAGTGAGTGTAGTGGGAACGTCATTGCAAAACCATACATTGGAAGCCTGGTGACGCACACATTTAGTTTACTTCTTGATTTAAAAACAACAGTAACTCTACCGACGGCTGCAGCATACGAAAAATGTGTACCACTAAGTGAGAAGAAAATAGCTGACCTCAAGAAATAGGAGCCGTATATCCCTAAAGAGCACCTATCCTTTTACAGAGCTCTCTACAACTGGCCTTCGGTAGACAGCAGAGGGCCTGACAGTAAATAATAGACATGGGTACAAGCAATATTTCACTGACTGTAATTTGTAGTTAAAAGTAGTTGTTCATAATCTGTTATGTACATATAAAATAAGAATTTTGGCAATGGGAAATAATATAACTGATTTTGAGAAACTGTTATGCAGCCTAATAATAACAATTTTTGTATTGAACATAATAAATTTAGAAATAAACTGCTGAACAACACAGACTTACATTTGTGGCAACCAATTGATTTCGGAAAGCGCACATGTCCACGAACTTTGCGTATTTAAATCATTATATAATCTAATCATTATATCATTGAAAATAGTTTCTGGACATCACCAGAAACTGTGCCGTTCAAAGTACAATAGGGCTCTCAAAGAAAATAGAATTCTCAGGCTCACAAACGTATTTTTCTGTTTATATCAAAATCAACATACATGGACTAATGCTGTTTCTGCAGTCAGTGATTCAGTTGTATTTAGAAGTTGTTCTTAGTTAGTGGGCTCATCGGCCCAAAATTTGGGTGTGGCATTGTAGCAACAATGTCTACACTCATTACTGTTTGTCGATGTATTATGACTCTGGGTATGGATGATGCCTTGTCTGAAATGGGGAAAGTAGTCTATGCTTGTAAACAAATGGAGACTAACAATACACAGTATCTTATCGGAAGGGAACAAGATGATGATTTGGATTTGAGTTTGGCCATGTAAAATGTGTGGAAGTGTTCAACTATCTGTTCACTAATCAATAAGACTAGGTAGCGTAAAGTGCACAAATCTCACAGAGTGAGTCAAGAGAAAGTAGCTATTAGATCAGATATACATCCAGATGAACATAGTAGGTCCTGCAATGTGCTGTGGTTGAATGCGCTTTTGATATACGGCTCAGAGTGTGAAACGAGAGGCAAAGGAAGAAAATTAAGGCTGTCGAAATGGGTGGGTTACGGCGGAGCAAGAGAGCGACCCGCTTGGATTGACTTTGGAATGAATAAGGAACAGTGGAGAGGGATGCAATGGAAGCAGTCACAGTTAGGACCGATGCTCGAACGTCGAACACTTAAATGGTATGAACATATCCGACGCGTAGAGGAAGAACGATGGACGCAGTGTTTACTCAACCGGTCTCTGCCAGGGACAAGGGTCCTATTGAGGCCGAGGGAAACGTGAAGGGGAACTGTAACCAAAGCTGTGGTAAGGAGTGGTCTGTCGGAAGAAGATTGCCAGGATAGAGGTTTGTAGTGTCTGAGAAAAGGCTACTGCTGAAAATTGGAAACGCCTGATAAAGGAAAAGAAGGAAGATAGGAACAGCTGGCCCAGCACATTTCACCACTATGTTGAAAAGTCTCGACAGGAATTGTTCAGCGTCAACCAGTACGAAGACGACCACGAGTATTCACTTCGCAACAGGAGAAATATCTGGCCTGGGCTGTGCGGCGAAATGCAATAGTATATGGCAGAAAATTGTCTGGAGGTGCTTAACGAAATTGGAATATATGTTTCGATGGATATATCAGGTGCTCTGTTTTCAAGCGTCTGTTGTATCCAACGTAATTATGTGACCATAGCGTAGTTTGTTGAGTGCCTGGTATCGAAATTAGAGTGCGAGTGGAAGAACAACTTCCTCCTCATAGAAACACAGAGCTGCTACGATTCATGTATTCCTCGAAATTAAGGGCTTGTGATGTCTTTAAATACTACAGTTTGGATGGAAATCATTGAATGGTACGAAGGAACAGCCGAAGGAGATGGTAATTAGAGACAGGGAGCAATTAAGGAGAAACATTATCGACCCTCAATAGGCTCCAGAACGCAAGACAACTCTTTGTAAGTAATGGCGTCGGTTGCTCTTAGAGCTCGCTCTGTTCATCCACGAGAACCTGAGCGCCGTAGACCACTTTGACAATGTAGTTGGTATGTTCCTTGACTTTCTGAAGATATTCGGAACAGTTGCCCGTTTTCTTTCAGTAGTCAAAATATGATCTTACCAAGTATCTGTCCGGATATATGATTGGATCCAGAACTCCCTAACAAATAGAGCTCAACATGTCGTTCTTGACGGGACGATTTCAACAAATATAATAGTGAGGCTATTTACAAACGCTGCTGTTTTCTAGAGGTAGGTTGCAGCGCCAGACGACTGTATCAATATTCAAACAAACCTGCAGTGGCTCAGTGCAAAGACTGGTAGCTGACCCTGTACATAAATACATGTAATGTATGACGGACGGTCAAATGAAAACCGAACACCCACCGCAACGGGACGATGGAATGTTTCCAGTCAAAAGTAATCACCACACGCGTTAAGACATTTATCCCACTGGGAGACGAGATTCCTGCTTCCCACAATGCGGTCGGGCGCTGAGCGATCCACATCTGTACCTACACTTGCACGTCCACATCCGACTGAAACCAACGGGCACGCATATCTTTCACCAGCTCGCCAACGATGTGAAAATCACACGGTGGAAGATCCGGGCTCTACAGAGGACGTTGAGGTGTTTCCCACCGGAATCGGTGAAGCCTAGCCTTCGCCCTATTGGCAGTGCGCGGGGCGGACGCTACCGAGAAACTTCGACTGCAGGTGCACGCTGCTCCTCCAATTCCTCGATCGTGGAACCACAATCAATGCGCAGCACTATGAAGACACTTTGCAGTAGCTACGACGAGCCGTAAAGACAAAACGCCCAGGATTTCTGTTGGCCAAAACATTTCTGTTGCACGATAACGCCCTCCCCGATATTGACGTAGCGTAAGAACTGGATGTGTTGCTCTTGTTACTTTCCTTTGTAACGGAAGCCAGAGTAACCGTCGTGTAACATAGTCTCCGTTTTATTTCCCATACCCTTTCTGTTTTTCTGCTCATCCAAATCCAGTGGCAGACTATAGAAGAGAGGCGTATGCATCATAGTGTGGTTTATTGTTCAAAGTCTGTGAGGACACTTTCCTAGGTGAGTCAACCAATATATTGCTTCCTCCGATATACATGTCACGAAAAGACCATGAAGTTTAAATTGGAGGGATTCGACCTTACCAGTAATCTTTATTCCTGCGCATCATTTGCTACCGGAACAGAACAGGAAATAAGGGCTGTGACAGTAACACGCAAAGTACCTTCCGTCTCGAACCGTAAGGTGGCTTGCGGTGTGTAGATGTAGATGTAGAGCTTTGATAGATGAGTTATCAAGCTGACTATACGGAAGATTTTGCATTTACATGCCCGTGTCCTCTCGAAGATTGTATGGACGATACTCTTCCGACAGTCCAGTGCTATGTCTCCACTCTCAAAGCTTGCAGCCTTAAGCCGCTTTCAATCTTACCTAATCTGCCTATCTATTTTTTTCTCCCATAGTTCTTATTGACAGTGGATGATGCTGATGTTGTAGTCTGAAGTTCTGAGACTGATTTCATGCAGTTCTCCGCGCTAGTCTATTCTGTGTAAGCCTCTTCATCTCAGCATACCTACCGCAACCTACATGTGTTTGAAATTGCTAATTATAGTTAAGCATTGGTCTCCCTCTATAGTTTTTCCCCTCCAATCTTCTTTCCTTTTGTGAAATGGTTATTTCTTGATGATTCAGGACGTGTTCTGTCAATCGATTGTTTCATTTAGTCCAACTGTGCCACAAATGTATTTTCTCTGCCCCCTCCCCCTTCAGTAGAGTGCTTCCTCATTAGCTATTCGTTCCACCTACGTATCTGACCTTCAGCATTCTTCTGTAGCATATCATTTCAAAAACTTCTCTTATCTTCAACTGTAAGCTTCAACTTTTTCTTTCCTGAATAGCGAAATTTATCTACTAATATTAGCGTCTTATTTCCTACTTTAATTCCCTCAGAATCACCTTAATTAATTCGACTAATGTGCAAATGTGCTACGGTCGACTAATATGCGGGCTCACTAACGGCAGACGGCAGTTGCCCTTTGTCAGATCTCCTCATGGGAGACAGCGGGCCACTTTTCCCGCTAAAAATCAGAGACGTGAATTTAGTTGAAGGAGTTCTTAGTTGTAGGAGGAGTTGTTGAATGTTAGTCTTCTAGACAGAATATGGACTGCATGCGATTGGAAACTGCAGGCGATTGGCTGATAGCTTCGTGACACAAGGAGTGGGAGACACTGCTTTTGTAATAGGGGGGAGATTCACTGCAGGGAGTGCACACGCAGACACCTCGAGGCTCGCTGAAAATCGACATACGGCGTGTAATAGGGATTCCCCCGCGGGTGTCAGAAGAGGACACATAATACGGTTGGCAACTTACAGGCTTTATCGGCAAGAGTGCCAGTGAAGAGTCTCACTGTCAGAATTCACAAAGTGTCGAAATTGCCCCTGGGAGCGAGTTAAGTCGTTTCTCTGTAAGCAGAGTGACGATTCTTTGCCTCTCTGTGGAGGCTGATGCATACTGAAGTGCTTCTTTGTAAACAAATATGTAAGTTGCGTTTCTGTTCCTGGCTTACGAGCAAACAGAAATCTCGACTCGTGTTCTGTGTTGCAGGGAAGCAGTTTTAGCTCTAGGAGTTTGCGGACGGTCTATTACGTCCACTGTGTAGACAGAATTTGTTGGTACGCAATGTACATCCTCTGTACGGCGACCAACGACACCGAGCAGATTGACGCTGCAGTACCACGCTTCGCAATATTGTTATCGGCAGATAGGGAAATAATCACAGTAAATATGTTGAGACCCATTTGCTTGCTCTCTGAGCTCTTTACTGTCAGTGAGAATCACGGTGGAGGTGTTCTGTTTCTCGGGACTATTCAGTATCAGCCAACTAAATTTGTCCATCTAATAAATGGGGGCGCGATTTTGAGGAACGTCACAGACGTTCTCCGAATCTCAAAGCTAGATTAAGAGTAGGATTTAACATTCCGCATTGACTATATACATTTTGCATTTTTCTATTGTTTGAAAACAACAAAAATTACTGTGTCTAGTTGTGTTCGTTCCAGTAGGATACCTATTCAACATTATCGGTCTCCTAATTAAGCTAGAGTTAGATATCGTAATGGTTAGATACCTCATGTAATGTATACCTCTAGGGATAGGTTTTAATTCGTTTATAGGCGTGGTATTTCCATTGCGGACACAACATTAGGCAGTCACTCATACACATACCATACGTACACCCTAGAGTTCACATAAGAACCTCAATTATTCATCTAGATCAACATCTACATCTACGTGATTACTCTGCTATTCACAATAAAGTGCCTGGCAGAAGCTTCAATGAACGACGTTCAAGCAGTCTCTCAATCGTTCCACTCTCGAACGGCACGCGGGCAAAAAGGGCACTTAAATTTTTCTGTGCTACCACTGATTTCTCTTATTTTATCGTGATGATCATTTCTTCCTATGTAGGTGGGTGCCAACAGAATGTTTGATTTATCTCTTCAACCTGTACGTTAATTACCTTTTCCCAATTTCTCCTTAGTTTCCTTTATGACTTGCTGATTGGGGCGAAAAGTTAACGAGGGGTGGGTGCAAGAATCGCGGAAGTCTGCCGTAGAGCTTAGGAGGCGAGATTCTGGGTCGGGCGGGCGCGGCGGGTACGCCGGGTCGATGCCGGGCACGCCAGCCACCCCGCCGCTGCGCTCCACAGCCAGCGCCTGCCGTCGCGGCAACCCTCCACGCAGATGGCCGGCGCAGAGTAGCACAACCCCGTAGGCGCGCAAGCACGGCCTCCCTGATGGGTAGCAATCCTCCTCGATCAATTTCTTTTCTCTTTCAGGAGAAGATACACCTAACGGATCAACAATTTATCTTGCCTTGCGCACGACTGTGGTTTATACTTAGATGTATACAATTTGGCTTATTTACTAGGCGATACCCAAGCATTTTAGAGAAATCTAGTATCAAAGTTTAACGAGGCTCTTGAATGCTTCACGAGGGCACCAATAATCGAGAAGCGGCTTCAACAAAACTGAGTAAAGCTTCACAGAGCCTGCTGGTATTGTGTTCCACTCTCAACCGTTTTCTTCCCCTTTAAAGCTTCCACGAAACACTTGTATCGCTACAATATCAAAGATGGGCAGCAAACTGAATGACAGAAGTACTACTGAAGCAACCAGTTTCTAACCATATCCATCAGATACATCGCAGGAATTCTGAAATGGATCCAAGGAGAGCTGGATACCTGGGCGGGGTAAGTAAGGAAACTGATGACAATTAGCTATGAACACACTCGCAGTGGCATCGATAGGCTATACTTGCCCAAAAAAGATGCGCCGGACGACTGTTGAAAGTCTGGCTGATGGAGAAGATGGCAGACGATGAGAGAGGTAGCAAGAAGCAGCTCTGATAGAAGTCAATAACAGCAAACAAGGAATCAATACAGAAAACAAGCATTCGAATGCCGGTCTGTCAGCCTGTGCAGCAAAGATCGGTTTGCGCAGTCCATCGGGAATATTAACGACAAAATAAATACGGAGGATACATTTCCTTGTATGACTAGCAAAAACAAAAGGAAAACTAAACGACTTATTTTTGCTGCACAGGAACGAGCCCTCAGAACTAACGTCAGTTTAGCCAGAGGCTAGAAATCATTAGAAGTCTCAGAATCAAGACTTTGCAAAGAAGCTGACGAACTATTTACGATATCTTGATCTATTGCAAAAATTTGTTCAGAGTGATCCCCGAGGCACTATGTTGTTGCACGAACGATCCACTTGTACGTGAAATTACGATTTTCAGGTGACACGGAACTGGTGGGATCACAAGACAGAAAAAGTTGTCGTAAACGAACATACAGCTGTTGTATGACTTTAAACTTTCGGCAAATGGAATGTTAGAACGCAGTACACCATACATCACAACATCTACATCTACATGACTACTCTGCATTTCATATTTAAGTGCTTGGCAGAGGGTTCGTCGAACCACAATGATACTATCTCTCTACCATTCCACACCCTAACAGCGCGCGGGAAAAATGAACACCTGAACCTTTCTGTTCGTGCTCTGATTTTTCGTATTTTATTTTGATGATCATTCCTACCTATGGGGGTTGGGCTCAACAAAAGATTTTCGCATTCGGAAAGTTT
Source organism: Schistocerca gregaria (assembly GCF_023897955.1). NCBI lineage: Eukaryota > Metazoa > Arthropoda > Insecta > Orthoptera > Acrididae > Schistocerca > Schistocerca gregaria. Next base: position 485,106,575 of record NC_064923.1, read on the forward strand.
CAGGGTTACTTACCCGCGCTATAGGATGGATGTTCAAGCTGCTCTCATTTTCACTTAACCATTACACATTTTATGACCTTAGGGACGTGTGGATGCGCGTTGTCGTGGAGCAAAATCACTCCCCCCATGAGCGGCTCAAGCCGTTTACTCTTGATGGACTTCAATAGGTTGCATAAGATGTCAGGTGTTGGTATCCTAAAGCAGCATATGCAAATTTCAACCGATTTGGTTGTTACATTATTTCATACTTTTTCATTTGAGCACTCCTTATACATTTCTCTCATTTATATATTAGCACATGTATAAAAAGGCAGCAGGCACATTCGTAAATACAGGGTGTTACAAAAAGATACGGCCAAACTTTCAGGAAACATCCCTCACACACAAAGAAAGAAAATATGTTATGTGCACATGTGTCCGGAAACACTTACTTTAAATGTTAGAGCTCATTTTACTACTTCTCTTCAAATCACATTAATCATGGAATGGGAACACACAGAAACAGAACGTACCAGCGTGACTTTGTTACAGGAAATGTTCAAAATGTCCTCCGTTAGCGAGGATACATGCACCTTCCGTCCCTGTATATTGCACCATGCGTTATATTTTGCATCTGTCATATAGATATCACTGGATGAGTATATGTGCCTGATATTCGATTGAAATCAACAGGGATGCTGGAAATATTATAGCGTTAAACCCGACTCACTTTGTTCGTCTACGAAACGCAGAAAGCAGTAGACACCTATGCCCAGCTTGATACCGAGTTCCTTATTTCCTGAAGGCGTTCGACGCTGATCCACACTTTCGCCTAATGAACAAAGTACGAGCGTGCGGAATGTCAAACCAACTGTGTGGCAAGACTGAAGAATTTATTGCAAACAGAACACAAGATGTCGTTCTTAACGAAGAGAAATCTTCAGCCTTGAAAGTATCTTGGAGCGTACCCAATATACAAATGACCTAGCAGAAAACGTCGCTAGTTACATGAAGCTAATCGCAGATGATGTTGTTTTATACAGAACAGGGGCAACGCTAGAAAACTGTTGCGAAATTCAGGAAGACCTGCAGAAGATCGGCGCTTGGTACAGAGACTGACAGTTGACCGTCAGTATAAACAAATATAATGTATTACTCATAAATATACAGGAAGGCCCGTTATTGTACGGGTACACGACAGAAGAACAGTCACCTAAAAGCAGTCGCATCCAAAAAACGCGTGCGGAGCAATTTAAATTAATTACAAGGACAGCAGCTGCTAGAATTTCACTGGAGGAATCCTCAGAAAGTTTAGTTCACTCTCAAAGCAGGCAACTTACAGAATCATCGTTAGACCAATACTGGATAGACGATCCAAAGAGGTGGAGCGCGTTTCGTTACAGGTTCATTTAGTAAACTCGAAGGAAGATAAACGCGATATTATAGCTATTGGAGCTCACACGCAGGCTTACCAACAATTGTTCTCCCATTGATCCATCCTAAGTGGAACAGAAAAACTAGAGAGTGACAACATTACGAAACGTACCCTCCACCAGGCACCGTTTGATGAGTTGCGGAGCTTGGATATACATACAGATGTAGAAATAAAATGAAGAAATAGTGTGTACACTCTACTGAGCAGCTGAAGTCGGTGTCAGTATGTTAATATGAAATGTTTTCAGGGTGCAGAACACCACGTTTAGAAGCCATTCTTAAAAGGCATTATTCCCTTTGGGGTAATTAGGAAATTGTTGGTAGCCTGCAATCCTGACCGACGCACTGATACGTGGCTCAGCTGAGATTTGAGATATTTGCCAGAGTCTGGCAAATTGTCATTTATCGCCGATTTGCACTCGTGCAGTGAATACACGAACAGCAGATGTAGTGTCTGAATGTCGCTATCGACCGGCCGGTCTCTCTGGTGTACGCGCGCGCGCCGGCAATCAGCATCGTGTTCACCTGCCACTGGGGAAGGCCATGCAGATTATCCAGTGGATTCCAGCAGATCGCTGATACACTGATTGCTGTGGAACGTAGTCCCAAGGTGTCTCAGCGGCGATGCGCTTTGTCAACACACTAGCTAGTGCTCTGTATCGCGGAAGAGTTCGACAGCCGTTATCGATTTTACGTTTCAGTTTTCTTTTCGAGTTTACTTTATTTTAGGAAGAAAATTTGACATAGTTGGCTTCTTGAAGCGTATACAGTTAAATGTGGGAACACTTTGTTGCGATGACATTTTTCGATAAGTTTCTTGGAATTTTTTTTGTCACGTTGGTCCTCACTGAGAGCTTTCAACGGTTTTCTCCGTCATGAGAATTAGGAGATAACTGTTATATCTGATACTGTAGCAGCGTGTACATATAACTAGCTGATTGCTTGGAGTTATTTATTTATTGCAAACGCAAGCTAATGGTAAAAACAGTGAAATTTATCTACAGCGTAAAAACAAACTTGGTTGTTTTGTATGTTTCTAAAAGTATAAACACAGTATACATATTATAAAATAAAAGCTTGTAATATTTGCTTACTGAAAAGCTTGTTTATGTGTGAAGGCGGTTCATTAAGTAAAGCAACACCTTTTTTTATGAAATCAAGTTACTTTTATTCAGGATTCCAATACACCGTATTATTCCCCACTCTTTTTGCTACACAACCCTATTTTTCAACATAATCTTTCAGTGCGACGGCCTCACTCCACCTTAGGTGGGAGGGCCTGTGTGCCCACAAGGTATCACTCTGCTGGTTGATGTGGGATCCAGAGTCTTGCTGCCCCAGTAATATCCCTGCAGAGTCATCCATCGTTGGACCAAATAGATGGAGGGCTGGGGGTGCGAGTTGTTGACAGTAGGGTGGGCCAGGAGCAACGGTCCAATGGTACTTTGTCGGCTCCTCTCATCTGGCAGACGTGTGTGACACCTCGTTTTGTCATGGAGAAGGAGAAATTCGACTGCATTTTCATGGCGACGAACACGCTGAAGTCGCTTCAGTGTGTCAGTGCTAGCAACAGAGGCGTACAGTTGTGCAACGAGGTGTCTGATTTTGATACGTTGAACATCTTGAATGAGAGCGTCCGCATGTTCCGACGTTGCAGGCGTCACAGCTGTGTGTGGCTGGACGGCACGTGGACGATTGGGCAGGTTAGCGTGACCTTGATGTGGTGATAAACGCCTCGCTCGGGGACACACCGCGATTTCGTCAACCGTCAGGTCTCCATAGACGTTGAATACCTGCGATGTTGCTGTTTTCCACCAAAAGAAACTCTCTGCTTGGGATACACCTTCTTTACAGACTCAATTTTGAAGGTTACATATAGCGCCTCTACCTATGTGAACTTATGAATCTATAGGGGCTGAAGTGGGAATATTCCTCTATGTCCCACAACTAATTCCGCATTTTTGCAACAGAAACTAGCCTAATAAAATATATGTTGCATTTCTTATTGGATGTCGCTCGTACAATACTTTTATAAACAATAAAGTGCTGATCGAAGTAGACGAAATGAATTAGGATTTGTGGTGCGGCCGAGACTCGAACGCGGGTATTCTTGCTTGAGAGGCAGAAACGCTGACCATTACACTGCCGCAGCACGATGCTTAATGTTTCTGCATGAACTACTCATTACGGCCAATTCTGGGGTGTTTGCCAATATCGGAGAGCCCTGGCAGTAGTGACAATATGTAAGGGAGAAATTAATTGAAGCTAGTGTTGGAGAGGGCACTCAGCTTAGGAAGCTCGTGGAGTAATATTGACCATCGTGCTGTGGCACTGTAATGGTCAGCATTTCTGCCTAGCAAGCAAGAAAACACATAGCGTTTTTTCTCCAATCTGTGATTTTCGTGTGGTGGCTCGACGAGAGGATGGCGGGTGGAGGGAGGTCGGGCGGTTGTTTTGGGGAAAGAGACCAAACAGCGAGGTCATCGGTCTCATTGGATTAGGGAAGTATGGGGAAGAAAGTCGGCCATGCCCTTTCAAAGGAACCATCCCAGCATTTGCCTGGAGCAATTTAGGGAAATCATGGAAATCCTAACTCAGCATACCCGGACGCGGGATTGAACCGTCGCCCTCCCGAATGCGAGTCCATTATGCTAACCACTGCGCTACCTCGCTCGGTGCGGGTGGAGGGGCAGGGTGTCTAGGAGAGAGCGAAAGAGAGAAATTTTTTCATCCCACGGTGCCTGTAGCGCAACAGGGGCTCATAGAATATATAGTATGTCCATCTGACATAATTATTGATCACTTCTAAAAAAGCAGTGAAGTTACATTTATAGGGGTTTGATTTTATCGTGAGAGAACCCTCTCTTTAGCACCATGCGGAAAATCGTGTTTTCAATGTTTTGTACAAGAGGTGCCAAGAAACCTGAACACGTCGGTATTAATAAAGGTGAACAGACTTAAGCTGCTCAGTATAATGTGCACTTTACTTTTACATCTGCAGTTGTACTCGCAAGCCACCTTACGGCATAACCATTCACGATATCAACAGGAAAAGGATGAACTGACAGTGGTACACAAAGAACCTTGGGCCATTCGCCCTACGGTAGAGCTGCGCACGTATTGTTATATTCAGACATAATGTGTAGTAACAGGGAGCATATGGGAGCAGGATTGACGGTAAGCATCAGCATGAACTCCGAACTATCTAATTTTCTCGTGCTGTACTTGCTAAATGAACGTCTAATGAAACGCATTGCTGATCTTCGGTTATTTCTATTTCCTCTATCAGTCCTGTTACGGAGCCCAGGTTGACAAGCAGTGATCAAATGCTAATCAAACGAGCGTACTGTAAGATATTTCGTGGATAGATTACACTTCCTGAGAATTATTCCAATGAATATATTATGTCTGACATTTGGCTTATCTGCAATTAGTTTTATCCGGTCGTTGCAACTTAAATCGCTCCGCACGCAAAATCTTAGCTACTATATTGATGTTACTACTTCACATGATTGTTCAACAGTCGTGTAATCATACATTAGTGGGTCTTTCTGCATGTTTATGCACAGTACTTTACGTTTATTTATACTGAGAGTCAACTGACAATTCTTAACAGGAAACATAGCTTTTAGCATCAAAATTATTGTTGCATAGGCCACTTAATTTTTACGTTTTGGGTCGTTAGTCTTCTGATTGGTTTGGTGTGGACCACCACGATTTCTTCCCCTGTGCCAACATCTACATTTCACAACCCACTTGCCCTCAAGTCCTCAGTTATTTTTTGATGCATAGAGTTTTTCCCTACAGTATTTGCCCTCTACAGCTCCCTACAGTGCCATCGAAGTTATTCTCTGATGTCTTAATGGACGTCCTACCATCCTTTCTCTTCTTATTGGCAGTATTTCCCATATATATTCCGATTCTACGTGGAAGGTTTTCTTACCTAATCAGTCAGTCTAATTTTGCAACGTTCTCCTGAGCACCGCGTATCAAATGCTTCGATTATGTTCAGTTACGGTTTTCCCACTGTCCATGATTCACTACCATGCAAAGTTGTGCCCCAGATGTATAGTCTCAGAAATGTCTTCGTCAAATTAGGACAAATTTTTGATACTAGCACACTTTTCTTGGGCAGAAATCCGCATTTTGCCTGTGCTAGTCTACTTTTATGTACTACTTTCATCGTCTATCACAGGTAGTTTTGCTTCCATGGCAGCAGGATTCCTTAATTTCATTAACTTCGTGATCACGGCTATTCTCGTTTCTGTTGTTTCCCATTACTTTCGCCTTTCTTCCGTTTATTCTCTGTCCATTTTCTGTAACCATGTTTATGATGAAGGGGTGTATGTGGTCATGTGGTCTGCAACCAGTGTAGATACTCCGTGGCCTCACACTAACGGCACTAGATCCATGGATTCCCACGTGAATGTTCCCCAGAGCATAATGAAGCCTTTGCCGGTGTGTAACGCAGTACAGGTGACAATGAGCTGTTCCCCTGTAATACGACGGATTCGCGCCCTCCCATCTTCATGATGAAGAAAGTATCCGGATTCATCATCAGAGCATGTAACACTGTGCCACTACGCCAACGTCCATTGCCAATGGTCACCAACCCGTTTCAGTAGTTGCCGATGCACCCGTATCAGTAGTTGCCGATAGCGTTGTGTCAATCTTGGCACATTGTGGTGAGCGTACTGTAAGATTTTCGGTACACACACCATCAGATAATTTGACTTGTCGCTCTAACGAAGTAGGCGAGTGTCAGCAATATGTCTCGTGGTCTTATCGTGGCGTGTTTATCTTCTGCCGTTAGGTCAGACGATAGAAATGCCACTTGCACGCTTAGAGTAGCAGATTGACGTTAACCAGCTTTAAGCAGAACTTGATTAATTTTTACACACATTTATTAAAATAATAAAAAGCATAGAAATTACTTAACGTGATTCTGGATGCTGTTTACAATTGACAATCTGAAGTTCCTTTGGTCGTGTTACGTTAATCTTATTCTCACATATCTCTGATATTTGACAAAGTGTCTATTCATTTATCTTCATGGCTATGTACAGGAATATGATAATCTTATTAGGGGCAGACTGAAACTTGACTATAGACTGGTGCAGACTAATGCAGACTGGTACGGACTGGTGCAGACAAATGCTGACTGACTAATCGGAGGTCTGTACACTCGTTATAATACCTCGCGAGTTCAGGTATCACTGCGCGAGTGTGATCCGCGAGGAGAAAAGGTTGGCTGCGTTACATATTAATACGCGGATCGGGGGAAGCAGAATTTGGTCCGTCTCTAAGACAGCGCCATCTCGTAGTGCGGAGACGGACGAGCGCTGCGCCTGCGCTGTTGTGCTAGGCGGGGCGCCTTCTATTGGGAAAGTTGTGTACGCGCTGACTACGCGGAACTATTTACACAACACACATGCACTGGTCGTCGGCCGATGAGGCCCATAGTTAGGAGTGCTGGGTGCACTGGGTGCACACTTGTATTCTGCCCAGCATTAAAGTCCGATGTTATTTCCGCCACACTTCGCCGCCTGTCGTGTTTCACCAGTGGGTCCAGCCTACGATGTTCGCCAGGTGTAAAGAGGGGTGGCCGCTGAACTCCACGACGTCTGGATGTAGTTTCGCCTTGGTTACACCGGTTGTTGAAGGCACTCACAACAGCACTCGTCGAAAACACGAATTGGTCGTGCCGAGTTTCCGGGCCATCAAAAGTTGCCCTCGGTAAAAAGCTGAGCTAGAGTGCTCGCCTTCCCCATTCTACACACAGAGAACACATTCACCGATACTACATGCACTGTGCATGTGTCTGACTAAGCCGGCCGAGGTGGCCGAGCGGTTCTATGCGCTTCAGTCAGGAACCGTGTGACTGTTACGGTTGCAGGTTCGAATCCTGCTTAAGACATGGATGTGTGTTGTGTCCTTAGGTTAGTTAGGTTTAAGTAGTTCTACTTTCTAGGGGACTGATGACCTCAGATGTCAAGTTCCATAGTGCTCAGAGCCATTTGAACCAGTTTCTTGTCTGACTAACAGTCATTCCTCGCCAGGTGACGCTGCTGGCTCTTGGACGGGTATATATCGATAGTAGGTCTGTGGTTTTAATATTCTGGCTAATCAGTTAGCTATGGTCAGTGAACTGTGTTGTGAATACAATTAGTGATAAAGAAGTAATAAATGCTGATGTAGCCGAGCGGACGCCGGCACGGTAGCTCAGCGTGTTCGGTCAGAGGGTTAGCTGCCCTCTGTAATAAAAAAACGGAGTTAATGGATGAACGACGAACTGAAACGGGTGTCTTGCGACGTCCGCCCCTAGCGGATACAACGAACAAAAATGAAAAAAATAAAAATAAAAAAAGCGGTCTAAGGCGCTGCAGTCATGCATGGTCTTTGCGGCTCATCCCGGCGGAGGTTCGAGTCCTCCCTCGGGCATTGGTGTGTGTGTTTGTCCTTAGGATAATTTAGGTTAAGTAGTGTGTAAGCTTAGGGACTGGTGACCTTAGCAGTTAAGTCCCATAAGATTTCACACGCATTTGAACATTTTTGAAATGCTGATGGGAGGGAAATCCGTCGTCTTCCAGGCGAACAGCTCGTTGACACCTGGACTGCTGGACGGAGACAAGCTAGCGGCCGTTCCATTACGCTCTGAGGAACATTCACGTGGGTCTCCACGGGTACAGTGGAGCTCTGGGAAGACACCATGATGGCCAAAGGAAGCGAACACTTGCTGCAGACCACGTACACCCCTTCATGTTTCCCTACAGCAGTGACATTTTTTTTTTCAAGATAGTGCACCATGTCTCAAGACCAGAAGTGTGATGGAGGGGTTCTAGGAACATGGTGGCAAGCACCACCTGATGTCCTGTCCCCGCAGTTCGTCAGATCTGAAGACGATCGAACACATCCGGGACGTGGTTGAACATGGAATCAGAGCTCGTCGCCCCTCTCCCCGGAATTTACGGGAATTAAGAGACTTGTGTGTGCAGATGTGGTGCTAAATCCTTCCAGCGGCCTACCAAGCCCTCATTGCTTTCTTGGCACGATGCGTCGCTGCTCTTACCCATACCAAAGGTGGACAAACTAGCTATTAGGTAGGTCGTCATAATGTTCTAGCTGACCAGTGTATACCACTGGATGTACCTATAACATTATACCACTGTACATCGCATCGTAGAGGAGAAATGACGTCTTAAACATTGAGCTGCGTGAAAATGGATGTGCTGGGCGAAATTCGCTAGACAGACTCTTACGGGAATCGTCAACTTAGTTGACGCGAGTAATGAGTGGATGGGCAAATATGTATTAGGAACATTACGTATGTAGAATGTGGATAGTTGGGAATGTGGGTCCCACGGGAAGCATGCAAGGGATACGTCCCTGCAGTCACGCTATTTATCTGCGTCCTCGGTGGCTCAGATGTATAGAGCGTCTGCCATGTAAGCAGGAGATCCAGGGTTCAAGTCGGGGCACACATTTTCAGCTGTCCCCATCGAGGTATATCAACAACACCTGTCGGCAGCTGAGGGTTTCAGTTAATTATCATTTATTGAAGAGAATGTGGTGGAATGGTCGAGAAGCTCCTCATAAGCCACACTTTTCTGCCCAGTGCTGAGCGAAACTTTAAGTCGCGTAAAGAGCGACGTCACTAGACAGTGAATAAAGCGAAACGAGTGATTTAGGGTGATGAATCACGCTATACAATGAGACATTCCGATAAAAGGATTTCGGTTTGTCGAATACTTCGGGAATGTTAGCCACGTACTGCTAACAGTGAAGTACAGAGGAGTTGTCGTTACGGTAAAAAGTGTCTTTCGTCAGTAGTGTGTAGTCCCCTTATTGCGTTTATGAAAATGTTAAATGTGGAAGGATATGAACGCATTTTACAGCACTGTCTACTGCGTACCGTAGAGATACCGTTTGTTGACGATGACTGTATCAGCATGACAAAGTGCCCCATCGTAAAGCAGCATCTGTGAGATGCTGGTTTGTCGACAGTATCATTCCTGAAATGGACTGGCTTGTCCTGAGTCTCGACCTGAACTCAATGGAAGATTTTTGGCATGCGTTAGAACGTCGATTTCGCTACAGATCCCAGCGTGCAACGTCACTACCTTCTCTGGTTTCGGCTATTGAGAAAGAAAGGCCCATCATTCCTCCACAGACATTCAGATACCCAACTGGAGTGTCCCAAGAGCAGTTCAGTTCGTCATGAAGGCAAAGGATGGATACACACCGTATTAATATTCACTTATAAGGGTCCAAATACCTACAGGGTGTTTCAAAAATGACCGGTATATTTGAAACGGCAATAAAAACTAGACGAGCAGCGATAGAAATACACCGTTTGTTGCAGTATGCTTGGGACAACAGTACATTTTCAGGCGGACAAACTTTCGAAATCACAGTAGTTACAATTTTCAACAACAGATGGCGCTGCAAGTGATGTGAAAGATATAGAAGACAACGCAGTCTGTGGGTGCGCCATTCTGTACGTCGTCTTTCTGCTGTAAGCGTGTGTTGTTCACAACTTGCAAGTGTGCTGTGGACAACATGGTTTATTCCTTAGAACAGAGGATTTTTCTGGTGTTGGAATTCCACGGCCTAGAATACAGTGTTGTTGCAACAAGACGAAGTTTTCAACGGAGGTTTAATGTAACCAAAGGACCGAATAGCGATAGAATAAAGGATCTGTTTCAAGAATTTCAACGGACTGGGAACGTGACGGATGAACCTGCTGGAAAGGTAGGGCGACCGCGTACGGCAACCACAGAGGACAACGTGCAGCTAGTGCAGCAGGTGATCCAACAGCGGCCTCGGGTTTCCGTTCGCCGTGTTGCAGCTGCGGTCCAAATGACGCCAACGTCCACGTACCGTCTCATGCGACAGAGTTTACACCTCTATCCATACAAAATTCAAACGCGGCAACCCCTCAGCGCCGCTACCATTGCTGCACGAGAGACATTCGCTAACGATATAGTGCACAGGATTGATGACGGCGATATGCATGTGGGCAGCATTTGGTTTACTGACAAAGCTTATTTTTACCTGGACGGCTTCGTCAATAAACAGAACTGGCGCATATGGGGAACCGAAAAGCCCCATGTTGCAGTCCCATCGTCCCTGCATCCTCAAGATGTACTGGTCTGGGCCGCCATTTCTTCCAAAGGAATCATTGGCCCATTTTTCAGATGCGAAACGATTACTGCATCACGCTATCTGGACATTCTTCGTGAATTTGTGGCGGTACAAACTGCTTTAGACGACACTGCGAACACCTCGTGGTTTATGCAAGATGGTGCCCGGCCACATCGTACGGCAGACGTCTTAATTTCCTGAATGAATATTTCGATGATCGTGTGATTGCTTTGGGCTATCCGAAACATACAGGAGGCGGTGTGGATTGGCCTCCCTATTCGTCAGACATGAACCCCTGTGACTTCTTTCTGTAGGGACACTTGAAAGACCAGGTGTACCGCCAGAATCCAGAAACAATTGAACAGCTGAAGCAGTACATCTCATCTGCATGTGAAGCCATTCCGCCAGACACGTTGTCAAAGGTTTCGGGTAATTTCATTCAGAGACTACGCCATATTATTGCTACGCATGGTGGATGTTTGGAAAATATCGTACTATAGAGTTTCCCAGACCGCAGCGCCATCTGTTGTTGACAACTGTAACTACTGTAATTTCGAAAGTTTGTCTGCCTGAAAATGTACTGTTGTCCGAAGCATATTGCAACAAACGGTGTATTTCTATCGCTGTTCGTTTAGTTTGTATTGCCGTTTCAAATATACCGGTCGTTTTTGAAACACCCTGTATAATCAGATAGTGTATGAAGGGAGGCCGCCTAATCTAAAACGGGTTTTGCTCCAGCTCGTACGAGATTAACGTCGTAAGAGAAGGGAGAGAGTGAAACATGTTGTGATGTCCTTAGTCGTAGCAATGGCGCCTGTTATCGAAACCACAAAGATGCTTCTTGCTGATGAAGCAGCGCGTGCCTCACGAGAAAAGCAGAAAGACAAGCCCACAAAATTTCTCCGTGCCACTGACGGCCGTCTGTCTTGAAATGGACCGACTCTCGGACACGAGATCAGCTCTACGACAGGCTACGTTCCAGTCAACACCTAGTCCACAGCGAGCAGAAGAAAAGTACCGTAACTGGAGGCAACAGAGTTAATTACTTAGACATTGCATGATAATTTGCAAGTCCTTCTATATTTTTGTGACTTTAGTCTTTGGACAGTGCTATGAGAAAGATTTTCTTTTCGACAGTGCTTCGAGTTGTATTACCAACAACAGTATGTTTCATCACAAGTTCAAAATGTTCAAATGTGTGTGAAATCTTATGGGACTTAACAGCTAAGGTTATCAGTCCCTAAGCTTACGCACTACTTAACCTAAATTTTGCTAAGGACAAACACACACAGACATGCCCGAGGGAGGACCCGAACCTCCGCCGGGACCAGCCGCACAGTCCCTGACTGCAGCACCTGAGACCGCTCGGATAATCCCGCGCGGCTCATCACAAGTGTTAGACTGGTTCTGTCAACGTATGTAAATGTACCTACGACCCGATTGACAGTAACAGCAAAGAGGATGTTGTATAATGAAAGACAAGTGTTCATTTTGATTGTAAATATGTTTCAAATTTACATTTCAGGCATGATATAGTCATGTGATTTACCACCTGTTTAGAAGCGAATTCATTTGTGACAACCCGTCACATCACCTGGTGCCAACGGAGAACCAGCAAGAGGATTGTCGAGTTCAACATCCCCATCCTACGGACGGATCACCATTGACATGCACTCACGTCATGAGCCAGTGAAGAGAGTTTTGGAATTTAGTCCAGGACTTTGGTGCAGACCCTTGCGGTCAAGAACTTTTACGACGGCAATTCTCCTCCTGTCGCTACCCAAATATTAGCGTTGAAAATTTCTTCCACCACCAGGATACGAATCTCCGAATCGAGCGCCGTCGTACATACTCAGACAGAAACTTATGCTTGTTGAGTAATGGTAAAAGTAACGTGACTCGACAGCGCACGTATGTGTGTGTGTGTGTGTGGCGCAGTGCTGGATGCTTCCAGTTGGTGCGTAGCTGCTCTGTCTGTGAGGCAGGCAGATGGTGGAATTGTGGACGGGAGGGACAGAATGGTAGGCGGGACAAAACGTGGACACGGCCGGCGGACAGATGACAGCCGGCCGGTCGATGCGCGGCGCGCGCTCTGCGTCCGGACCGCTGCGTGGCCGGCGGCGCGGGTTGCGCGGCAGCGGCCGGCCGGCCGGCCAGGCAGGCGGAAGCTGCGGCGCCACGTGGCGCCGTCCCACGCCGAGCTGAGCAGTGCCGGCGCTACCGCAGCGAGCACGGCTCAAGCGCTGGCGGGTGTCGCTCATAGGAAACTTAAGGAACCTTTGGCGGACAGAGAATCAGGTATATAACCACCGAGAGCTTAATAGGAAAAGCTAGTAATAAGCCAAGAAAGGATGCTCGAAAGCTGTAAGGAGTCTGTAAAGCCGCCCTCTCACGGGATGTGAAAATGCACGTGAGCGAGGAACTGGTGATGTCACAACGTGGAATTACATGTTCCACTACATCACGGAGCGCGAAATAAGGAATCTGGCATATCTGAGTTCTGCCTCGTGGAAGGAAAAGTGGCCGGTGAGACGTGACATTCCTTTACATCACAAGAAGAACATAGAGCCGCTATGCTGTACTGCCTTAACCCTCACAATATCAAGGGGAGGGATAAGGAGTCACTTTTGAAATTATCGTAATCTAGACTGCTACTTTATATTTTGAAATTTTTGAAATAATAACTATTTCTTCTTTTTAATGATTTCTTATATCAGATTCCGTAACTGTCTTAAATTTGTCAGTAAAACGTAAGCCAAAACTGTAGTTTTTGTAGTCAATGTGACTTTTCGCAACAAATATTACTTCATATATTCAGGGTTATGTCCCTTCTTACACATCTATATAGTTTTATCAGGCATGTCGTGAATGAAGATGAACGACAATTAACGAAATTAATGTTTTACAAAATTTTTGTTGTGGTCGTGAAGCACCCCTCCACTCGGTGTGAACATTATGGAAAATACTTTAGTGTTACTAAGATCGTGCTAAAAATATTCTCAGCTCCTGTATCCTATCTACACATCACTAGTTATTTAAAAAGTATGTTGTTAATGAAGGTTAAACACATTTAATGAATTTTTTTGTAATTCTTTTTGGTGGTGGGCATAAAGAACCCCTCGCCTCCCCCCCCCCCACCCCCCCCCCCCACCCCCCCCCCCCCCACCCAGCATTAAGCACTATGGAAAATGCGTTGGTATTGTTTGGGTTAAAAATCGTATTTGGTGGGTTTCCTTTCCCATAGACTACATGGTACGAAAATAACCTCTTTCAAAACACAAGCAGCTTGAGCATGTCTCGAAAAACCGTCTTTTTAACTGCAATTTTTATTATAAATTAATAGGAAACTACATATCGGTGGATAAAAGGCTCCTGTAGTTGATGTTTTTAGCGTTATAACTTATGTGCTACGAAAATATACCGCTTTTGTTCTACGGCACAATGATGATCTATTAAAAGTGCGTCCTTTTTGTATAATTTGCATTTTACATACGTACCAAATAATGACGGTTGTAGATACAGTCTTTACGCAGTATAACCCACATAATCGCTGACAGTTGTCGATGCTCATTTAGAGGATGTACCGTTCAATGCAGCATCTATGTCAGGCATGCGTCAATTCATCTGGGCAAAACTTGAAGCATGTCCGGCAGTGGGCGTCCATTTGTGGCATCTGACGAAATAGTTGCGACTCCATTGTCTAGAACAACGGGAAGTACCCTGTAGGTTTTGATGGGGAATGGCGGTCTATTCTTCACACAGTGCTGCACTGAGGAGAGGCATCGATGTCGGTCGGTGAGGACTGGTACGAAGTCGGCGTTCCAAAACATTCCAAAGGTGTTCTATAGAATTCAGGCCAGGACTCTGTGCAGGCCAGTCCTTTACAGGTATATTATTGTCGTGTAACCACTCCGCCACAGGCCGTGCATTGTGAACAGGTGCTCGATCGTGTTGAAAGATGCAATCGCTATCTCCGAAATGCTCTTCAACAGTGGTAAGCAAGAAGGTGCTTAAAACATCAATTTCGGCGTGTGCTGTGATATTTCCACGCAAAACAACAAGGGATGCAAGACTCCATTAAAAACACGACCACACTATAACACCACCGCCTCCGAATTCTACTGTTGGCCCTACACACGATGACAGGTGACGTTCAACGGGCATTCGACATACCCACACCCTGCCATCGGACCGCGACGGTAATTCGTAACTCCACAAAACGTTTTTTCACTGTTCAGTCGACCAAAGTTGACGCTCCTTATATCAAGTGAGGCGTCGTTTGGCGCGTTGTGTGGCTTATCAGCAGCCGTTCGAGCATGAAATCCAATTTTTGTTGCTTCCCGTCTAACTGTCATAGTACTTGCAATGGATCCTGATGCAGTTTGGAATTCCTGTGTAATGGTCTGGATAGATGTCTGCGTATTACACATTACGACCCTCTTGAAATGTCGGCGGTCTCTGTCAGTCAACAGACGGTGTCGGCCTGGACGCTTTTCTGCTATACGTGTCCCTTCACTTTTCCACTTCACCATCACATCAGAAACAGTGGACCTAAGGATGCTTAGTAGTATGTAAATCTCGCCCACAGACGTACAACACAAGTGACATCCGATCACCTGAACACGTTCGAAATCCATGTGTTCTGCGGAGCGCTCCATTCTGCTCTCTCACTGTGCCTAATGGCAACTGAGGTCGCTGATGTGGAGTACCTGGCAGTACGTGGTAGCACAATGCACCTAATATGAAGAAACCCTTATTTTTTGGGTATCAGGATACTTTTGATCACAAAGTGTAAATGGTCGTATCTCTCGAGTGCGTGGACTTACAAGATTAAGATTTCTATACCACCAAGGGACCGCAGACCATAAGATGTGACATACATTTCAACTTGCTACGCCTATCCATTCAAGAAAAGAAGGGTTTTAACATTCAGACAGACAGACAGACAACAAAGTGATCCTACAAGGTTTCCGTTTTCAGCGAATAAGGTATGGAATCCTAAAAAAGTTACTGTTTCACGTCCCCGTGCACCCAAACTTTTTCCACCTTCTATTTTATAAAAACTTCTGCGTCTTGTTATTCGTTTAACAGAAGTATTGTCTAGAAAGTTTTGTTATTTATTATCAATAGCGTATTTACTGTAATTCACGTTGCATGGAATAACGTATAGAATGTTGCCCCAATGGCCAGAAATCTTAGTCTCGCTTTCAGTCAGCGTATGAAATTAAACACAAATTACACGCTAGAAGTTGTTGGTATTATGTAACATTCTGTAATATGTACAGTGTGATAAGGAAAGCGTTTACAAACTGACATGGCACATCGGGCTTACAACAAGTGTCAGTAACCACATGGCAACCGGGGCTCCAAAGACTATCCGGTGGCTACTAAATGGAGTTGCAGCTGTTTTGTCAGATGCCACAAATGGAAGCCCACTGCAGGACATGCTCCAAGTTTTGTCCAGATGAATTGACACATGCCTGACATCAATGCTGCATTGAACGGTACATCCTGTAAATCATACCGTGTGTATTTCGAAGACGTCCTGCTGCCACAACAATCCTGCCCGCTAGATCCTCCGGAAAAAGTCAGTTGGTGGCAGATCGGGTCGTCTTGGTGGACACCCGACAGGTCCACCGCGACCAATCCACCAGCCGGAAGAGGTTGCCTGCAGATGTTTCCTCACTTGCCTGCTTAAATGCACGAGGGCTCCGTTGTGCTCAAATCGAATGCAGCGACGAATAGGCGTGGTAAATTCATTTGGCATATCCGACAGAAACTCTCGCAGGAATACGAAATACGTGTGACCATGAAGTCGGCCGGCGAGAATGTACGACTCAATTACACCCAAGGCCCTCTCATGACTGCAGTGCTCTCTCGTGACGTTTACGACCCCAGGTTCCTATGTGATTACAGATCTTGCACGCCCTATGCGGCATGTCTGCTTGTAAATGCTTTTTTGAATCACCCTATTCACTTATCTTTGGGTTTATGCACTGTATCATGTCTTATCTTACCGGTAATATGGTGAGCAGCTTCGAAAAAATCCCCTGTTTCATTCGAATGAAAACACGAAACGAATCTCGATCTTGAAACTGTGTAATGATTTCCTTTTTTCAATCCAAGATCCAGAATACGGATATTATGCATGCGCAACTGACATTAGACTGTATGCCTTAACTATATTCAATTTAAATTTGAAAATGGGATAAGAACTCGATTGAGTTAAAAATAATTAACGCTAGTATTTATCTCAGATTGTTGTACGGCATTATGAAGTGTTCTTCTAGCAACAGCTCGCTGTTCAAGCCATTGACAAGAACAGAATCTTCCGCTCTTCTCTGACAGTAGCCAAAGCTGTCAATACAGCTATTTTAAGCGGGTATATTATCGTAAATAAACTGTGTGGCTTGCGAGCAAAATAAAGCGGACAACGGCCGCTGGAGATCGCTGAGGGCGCAAATCACGTTCACCAGCTTGTTCCGTGTGCCGACGGCGTTGTCTCTCGTGGGGTCAGATGTCCCGTCCGCGCTCACGTCAACGTTAGCCGTCTCATCCCATTGATGCGGCATAAGACTAGACGCCGATGAGCAAAAACATTATGACAGTCTACTTAATATTGTCTAGATCCAACTCTGGAGCGCCATACAGCAGCGATTGTATGTGTTTTGATAGTTTTCTGGGAGACCTGTGGCACCGGATGCCTATGCACAAGTTATGCAGTTCTCGTAAATTACTGGCCGGTGGTTTGTGAGTGCAGAGCTGGCGTCCGATAGTATCTGAGATGCGTTCCATCGAGTTCAAATTAGGCGACCCTGATAACCAAGAGATCAATGCGATTTCACTGTTATACTTCACAAAGCACTGTAGCTCTATCCTGGCCTCAAGTTACGGCGGGTGACCCTGCTGGAAGACGCCGTCGCCTTCGCGAAAGACATCAAGTGTGTGGGAGTACAGGTAGCAAGTATTATGTTCGCGGACTACTCCCCTGCCATGATGTCGTCGATTACGTCTCTACTCAACTTAATATAATTTCTTTACCGGGTCACTTACCTGCAGCGCCAGCAGTCGGTATTCAGTTTCGCGGAGGGCACTGTTCATAACGTTTGGGCTGAGCAGTGTATATGAAAGGGAAGTAGAAACAGAGGAAGAGAAGATTCGAGATAGAATACTGCTAGAAAATTTTTACATAGTATTTGAAATTGTAACTCATAACAAGGGAGCAGGAGTAGAGATACTCCCTCAGAATTATCAAGATCCTCGTGAGATCTGACCACGAAAAAACTGCTGCAGATCATATCCAGGTTGTATGAGAAACGAGAAATACCTTCACACTTAAATAATGCAAAAATACCAAATCTACAGAACGCAGACGCTGTCACATGTAAGTTTCATCGAACCAGCACCTTAGTTACTAAAGTACTAATACGAGATATCTATGGAAGACATCAACGACTGGTACATGCCGATGGGGAAGAAGCTGAGCTTGGCTGCTTGAGAATGCAGGAACGCACGAGGAAACGTTGACACTGACCCAGAAAAAAACCTGAAGTAAGGCGCACTTATTACGAGAAGCCTTTAATAAACAATGCAACATATTTATTTTCTCGGCCAATTTAGGGTGAAAAAAATGCGGAATTTGTTTCTTGAAGTACCGATAGGTGGTGGCGCCATACGTAGCCTACAAAATGGCGTCTGTGACGGAGGTGCGTTTCAAGCAGAGAGCTGTCACTGATTTTATTTTGGTGGTAAACCAGAGAATAGGAGATATTCATAGGCGCTTTCTGAAGGATTACGGAGATCTGGCTGTGAACTAAAGCACAGAGAGTCGTTGGATGAAGTGTCTGTCATGGCCTCAACAAGGTCATGCACATATGTCGCATCTCCCACGTGCCGTCCGCCAGCACACAGCTGTGAGTCCTGCGATGTTAAAACGTGCAGACAGACTCCTTCGAGGTGATCGACCGATCACAACCTGCCACCTCGCTGGGCAACTGGACGTCCGTGTTGGTAGTGCTGACACAGTCGTCCACCATTTGGAGTGCTGGAAGGCGTGCGGCCGCTAGGTTACTCGTCGCTTAACAGAAGACCATAAAGAGCAAGGAAGGACCATCTACGCTGAATTGCTTGCGTGTTAAGGGGCTGTGGGGCTGTTCTATCGAACATCATCACAGGCGTTGAAACATAGGTTCGTCGCCGGCCGGTGTGGCCTTGCGGTTCTAGGAGTTTCAGTCTGGAACCGCGTGGCCGCTACGGTCGCAGGTTCGAATCCTGCCTCGGGCAAGGATGTGTGTGATGTCCTTAGGTTAGTTAGGTTTAAGTAGTTCTAAGTTCTAGGGGACTGATGACCTCAGACGTTAAGTCCCATAGTGCTCAGAGCCATTTGAACCAATTTTGAACATAGGTTCGTCACTTCGAACCGGAAACAAAGCAGCGATACGGGGTGTGGCGCCACATCATTCCTCCTCCGAAGAAAAAGTTCAAAGCCACACCGTCAGCCGGTAAAGTCACGGCGACGGTCTTCTGGCACTCTGAAGAGGTTTCGCTGTTTACTGTCCTCCCCCGAGGTGTAAGGTCAGTTCTGAGTGTATTGTGCTACCCTCAGGAATCTGAAGACACAATTTAGCATGTTCGTCGTCACAAAAATGAAAATTAACTTCCCCTTCTCCTTGTTAACCCAATGGCCCGCACAGGTCAGCACATCCGAGAGAAGTTCACAAAACTTTATTGGGCTGTTCTTTCTCATCCGCCCGACAGCCCGGATCTCGCATCTTCCGACTTGCGTCTGTTTAGCCCAGTGAGGGATGCACTCTGTGGGAAGCAGTAGATGGGCCGCGCGGGATTAGCCGAGCGGTCAAGGGTGCTGCAGTCATGGACTGTGTGGCTGGTACCGGTGGAGGTTCGTGTCCTCCTTCGGGCATGGGTGCCTGAGTTCGTTCTTAGGGTAATGTAGGTAAACTAGTGTGTAAGCTTAGGGACTGATGACCTTAGCAGTTAAGACCCATAAGATTTCAAACACATTTGAACATTTTGCAGTAGGTGGATGATGTGGACGTTATTGATGCAGCAACACGTTGGCTCCGATGTTGACCTGCAGAGTGGTGCCGTGGGAGCATATAGGTCCTTCCCGAAAGGTGGTGAAAGGCCGGTGCGTTGAACGGAGATTATGCGGGAAAAAGGGTTCTTTAGCCAAGAGATGAGTAAAATGGTGTACTGGGTTCCAGCCTGCTTTCAGGAAAAAAAGTGTTGCTTTACTTATTGAACGCCACTCGTAGCATTTTGAGAGTGAGATACAGCTTTCGATAATGGTGGCTAGAATTGTGGAAACAGTGGGCGTAAAATTCAGGAAGTGGAAGGTTATTACAAATTGCACGGAGGCCAAACTGCAGTTATTGTTTACTATCAAAAGCAGTCTTGATCACAATTTATTTATTACGGTGACCGGTTTCGACCACTACTGTGGTCATCTTCAGACCTACAAGTCGTATACAAAGCTTTAATTAGAGGGCTACATACATTAAAGAAAATACATAAAGTTACAAAGCTGTAAATCGATGAATTACCAATGAGTAAGAACCTCCTTCTGGTGGTAAATCACTACTGGAGAAACATGTGCACGTCGTACTATATACAATGGAGGCTCCGCCCACTTCTGACGGAATGATGTCATTGCTAGCCAAAGGGTTATAGGTCAAATAACAATGTAAAATTTCTTAATTAAAACAACATTGTCAAGAACAACTATAGTCAATTAAGAAGCGTTAAGAATATTTAAACATGTAGGATAAAAGACCTTCGTTTTGACAGTACATGGTCTAAACATTCATGGTGGTGTCTGATTGTTCTATATCGTGTCTCCCTACCGCTTTCACGCAACGACGCTCTGAGCGTGTTTTTTAGGGAATTGACTAGTTTGAACCTGGGACATGATGCTGGTAAGGAGACGCCAGACCACACGTGACATGTAGAATTCAGAAGAGTTCAGTGAGATTAGCGATGATATAACCAAATACTAAATGATCTCAGCGTCAGCTCCACTGCACTCCCTGTAAAAGAATCTTAATACTAACTAAATTGGTTGGGGATATTCTCTGCCCGCGGATTAGGTGTTTGTGTTGTCCTCATCATTTCATCGTCATCATGATCATTTGTGACTGTGACTAGATTGGACTGTGGAAAAAAACTGGACTACGGAAAAATTGGGATTTTGTAAGGGCCCTGATGACCGAGCAGTTGGGCTCCCCAAGACCAAACATAATTATCTCCAGTCTGGCACGTTACATAGCGTCGGCACTGCTCCATCGTTCTAGATTTTTTTATATCAAAAACCGTTTTAGCACTTATCATTTCCCTCACTTTAGAGGAGTTGCCCATCGACAGACTGGAGCAGGCTTTGACGAAATTTTCATTAAATATCCCTACAGTCGGATGACAAATCCACTTGGTTGGATGTTATCTAAGGGAAGGGTCCAACTAGAGAGATGTTCACGTCAGTCTAACGACTAACCCTCTCTGTAGAAAGTGTCAGTATTAGGATACTCTAGCACAGAGATTCATCTGCTGAGATCTAAATGGAATTTGGTCGTGGACAAGAAAGAAATTGGCGTTACTTACCAGAGCAAGCCCTACCACAATAAACCTAAATGTCTTTTTTCAACCGAATCGGCACATGTTCCCAACGACAAAACATCTGTTGTATACTTGGTACGAGGCTCATTTCACTCACTATTCGATAACTATAGCTATCCCGTACATATTGGACTTTCAATTTTATCTGCAACCGTAACACTGGATCGCGTGACAAAGGTGCAGCAGAAAACACGTTCATCTCTCTTCGTTTGCACTGACGTGGAATCCAAATTGGGATTCTACGAGGGGCAACGGCGCTCTTGGAGTGCAAATGGTCTTTACTTAGCCAAAAGGGCCATCGTAATCCCTAAAAAGGGACACTATTTTATTTTTCCAAGAATAGATGATAAAAAGAAAAGGAAGAGGAGAATAAATCGCTCGGTGTCCGGTGCATGCCCGGACACCGAGAGGTCGCGTAATCGAATCCCGGTCGAACCATGGAGATTTTCGGTCATTATTTTATCTAGTCTTCACTTATCAAGCATGTGAGGGGTCACCAGGAACGACACGCTGTTCGTATTCCACGTTAAACTGTAGGTCCCATATCCCCGATTGGGTAACTGGGGTGCATTACGGGACACGCAAGTCGCTTACTTGGCTTCCAATTGAAACCCTTGAACACGACCGTTCAACCACACGAAATTATGCCCACTCTCCTTCAAGAATTTATCTTTGTTTACTTTCAATACATGGAAATTTCAAAAGTTTGATGTTCGTTTCTTCCCGAAAGCATTTGTCTTTTCACGCAAGTTGAAGATTTTTATAACAGTATAACAATACGATTCCATTCAAGTACGACCATTTCCGAGTGCAAAATTGCTCTGATGTATGATTACTATCAAAATCAACTTAAGATGGGAAAGTTTGACGCTTTAAGTCACTTTACGCTCTACCTCAGCAGAACTACTTTAATTTCTCTTCTAATGTTATATATCTTTCGATTCTTTTCCGCCCGGCCCCTGTGGCCGAGCGGTCCTCGGCGCTTGAGCCCTAAACCGCGATTCTGCAACGGTCCCATGTTCGAATCCTGCCGCGGGCATGGATGTGTGTGATGTCCTTAGGTTAGTTAGGTTTATGTAGTTCTAAGTCTAGGGGACTGATGGCCTCAGATGTTAAGTCACATAGTGCTCAGAGGCATTGGAACCATTTGTGATTCTTTTGCCGCTGTGAAACCTTTCATTCTGGCCTGCATCAACCTCATCGTCCATCCTCATCTGATACAGGCAACCTCCATGACAGAGTGTCAGAGTGTAGAACACATTGTAACATTACTCTTCCGTCAAACTTTTCTGTTTTAAAACACATTTTACTGCCAGATCAAACAATTCTTCATGTCTTCTCAAACATCCTTCATAGATGGTTCACTAGAGCATATTTTTCTGTACAATATCTTTCTATTTACAGAATAAGTAAGACATTCGGCAGGACATTACTTAAGGTAATTAAATCGAAGAGAATAAAGAATAGCTGGATAAAATATATGACAGTTGACTTTAAAAAAATTTAATTCATACAGCCATTAAAAGACGGCAACGAAATAGTAAAATATCGAGAAACATTCAAATAAAATCGGCCGAGGAAATAGCAAAGAAATTTTCGGAGAACAAGTAGATAATAATTGTAAGATCAAATCGCAAGTTTCAATGCGTCCTTTAAAGAACTGAAATAGAAAAATGCAACACACCTTAAAAATATGGAAATCATTGAAATTAAAGAGATCGTTTGGTGTGACTGTCAATGTAAGTACGTATCTAATCTGAAAGCTATGCTCTCCTGAAAAGTCATATCAAACATGTAACGTAGTGTTCATACAGTGAATGATACCCATTGTGGCGAGACTTCCGTAAAAAATTTGCCATAAATATCCTTAAAGGGCGGAGAAAACTGACCGATTACTCCGTTCTAAACATGTCCACACATTTGTCTCTCGTATCATCAAAAATGAGCGCTAGAAGTGCTACATCATGCCATTCATTAAAATATAAAATGGCATTTTTTAAAACAACGATACATGGGATATTGAAATTAGCTCTTCAACCTGATGCAATCTAGAAGAAAACAGATACCTTAAAACAGATAGTCGTTGCTAACAATTATAATTCCCGCCAGGTTGATCTGTTATATCAAAAATAACAACAAACAAATGATTCTGGTATAAATTCCAAGAAGAGATTTACCAAAATTACATACATGGGACCTATTTCAAATAAATTAAATAAATTCTTTAAGAATACAAGTGTGACAATAGCATTCAAAACCAATGACCCACTACAGATAAAACTGAAACGCACAATTGGGGAATCAAATATATACCTAAAGTCAGGCGTTTACCAAATACTATCTAATGACTGTAAGAAACAGTACATTGGGCAAACTCGCCGTAACTTTCTAACACGTTTTAAGGAACATACTACTGGTACTGCACGTAGCAAATCAATATTTGGTCAACATCTTGGTGGATACAATCATTCTGAGGGTTGCACTTCCAATAATTTGAAAATATTACATACTGAGCCAAAAGGACTACTGCTAAATACTTACGAAGAAATTGAAATTATTCACTTCACAAAAGAAAACAGTTATCTGTTTTAAATGAGTAACTTAAATTCAAAGACAAACATTTCTTTCAGCTTTTTGATGATCTGCTTTAGAATATTCACTCGTCTGTACCTCGTTTTTAAAAATTACTGATACCTATAGGAAATAGTTTATCTTTACTTCATAATTTTATTTCGCCAAACATTATTTTGTGACTGACTATCTGTTTTTAGAATATTTGCTTATATGATTTAAGGCTGCATATTGCTAATTCACATCCTTTTTATTTTTTTATAGTATGGCTCGTACTATTATAATTTTAAATTCCTTCCATTTTCATTACTTTTGTTTATAAGACTCGCATGCAACGTAAGACATAGCAATGCCTTTTAAAAATTGTCACATGTAAAAAAAAAAAGAATGGAATCTACGTATGAACTTCAAAGACAATATTTCATAAATATGCACAACTACTGTGCCCTCTCGATTCTTTTTTTTATTTTGGGTATTGATCTGTAAAAATTATTATGTAATCTATGTAAATGGAAGTCTCTTATTACACCAGTAAATCGTATCTGTGCAGCATGTACTACACATGTGAATTAACGATTATTGCAGCCTACTCACTGAAAATCGTTTCAATAAAGACATGTTGCTGCTCTATAGTACATCGTCTGACGTGACAGTCTTTGCCAATCCACTTTCGCAATAACTATGTTAGAGAGAAGCCTGCTGCCGCATCTTTGGACTGGCTTTTATCCTCACCATGGCAACCACTAGTTTGCCTATAGACTTTACAGCAACTTCAGTGGAAAGAAGCCTGTTGCCACACCTTTGGAACGGCGTCAAACTTTACCATGGTAACCAGTGGTTGCAAATGGTTCACTAACAGGACTTGAGAGGGCAACCCATTAAAAGGTGTCAGGCAAATCCAACACCTTCCCTGACATGATAAGGAAATCCAATACTATGTCACATAGCTCCGAATAAATCGTGGCATTAAATTAACCAAAGTAATACGAGTAACGAGTGAGGAAATGGAATTCCACAGACTAACACGAGAGTGCCTAAATGCATCTCGTACCTTCCCACCGTGAGACCGACGCAGTTCCGAGGGGAGAAACGAGAACAGAAGCCGAGAACAGAACCGTGTTAAGCTAGAAGGCCCTCCGATAAGGGACGGACCGGACACCCACGTCGCCAGCCTACCGCTAAGACCAAACCACCCGCACGTTTTAGCATGAGACGTTTTCGCGTGTCTGTTACATTAGGTCCATCCCCCAGCCCATGTTAAAAGCTAGAGCCCTCCAGAAAAACAGTATAGATTTTACGATAACACAAAAAGGTCCACTACCACCCGCAAGTTTTAGCGTGAGATTTTTTCGCGTATCTGTTACATTAGGACCATCCCCCGACCCATGTTAAAAGCTAGAGCCCTCCAGAAGAACAGTATAGATCTCACGATAACGCTAAAAGGACCACACCAGCTGCAGGTTTTAGGGTGAGATTTTTTTGCGTCTATGTTACGTTGCAAACTTTAAAAACATTGCCCCACCACAAAAAGTATACCGTTTCTCATTGTATAGACATAATTTTTGTAGGCAGAGCTTAAGGTTAACATTGAGACTCTGATTGGTCAGATGAAAACACAGCCAGATAGTATTTTTAAAACAAATTCGGTAAATTGTAGTAAGGAGAAGTTAAGAGAGAGTTAGTTCCGAGATGGCGAGGTGAGCGGAGCTGTGCTGCCCGCCGTCCTGACGCTGCCTAAACACCGACAAGGTAATGAACGCACGCGATGCCGCATTTTTGAGCGCATAAGGCTTCACTCAGAACTGCAGAAGTCTCATCTGATACACCTCCTTTTTTTGCTTAATACTAGTGTCGATCGTAAATTAAAGCTCATGGTGTTCACATTTGCCACTTGAAGTAAAGATCTGAAACGCGATGATTTTTCTTTTATATGGTTATTGAGTAGCCACATCAGCCACCGTAATTTACGACAAGTTAGGTAAGTAATTAAAGATAATTGTGGGTCACTGTAGACCATTTTGATAGTTTTCTCTTTTGTGAAACTTAAATTAAACCTAGATTACAGACATGATATGGCTTAGGTCATCCTTCGATCCATTGTAGAACTTGGAAACCCACTCAGGGAATATTCGTTCACATTTTTGTTGAACGCAGTTGGTTTTTATCATCCTGTATTGAAACACTTCCTTTTATCAATAGTGCAATTTATAAACAATGTTTTGTAAGTAGAATAAAATTTCCAATGGTAAACTTAACTGCTTCTTCGACGTTATTTTACCAGCTAACTAAAAATAGGAAAGCCTTGAACCTCTTCCACTAAATTTAGTTAGTATTAAGATTCTTTTACAGGGAGTGCAGTGGAGCTGACGCTGAGATCATTTAGTATTTGGTTATATCATCGCTAATCTCACTGAACTCTTCTGAATTCTACATGTCACGTGTGGTCTGGCGTCTCCTTACCAGCATCATGTCCCAGGTTCAAACTAGTCAATTCCCTAAAAAACACGCTCAGAGCGTCGTTGCGTGAAAGCGGTAGGGAGACACGATATAGAACAATCAGACACCACCATGAATGTTTAGACCATGTACTGTCAAAACGAAGGTCTTTTATCCTACATGTTTAAATATTCTTAACGCTTCTTAATTGACTATAGTTGTTCTTGACAATGTTGTTTTAATTAAGAAATTTTACATTGTTATTTGACCTATAACCCTTTGGCTAGCAATGACATCATTCCGTCAGAAGTGGGCGGAGCCTCCATTGTATATAGTACGACGTGCACATGTTTCTCCAGTAGTGATTTACCACCAGAAGGAGGTTCTTACTCATTGGTAATTCATCGATTTACAGCTTTGTAACTTTATGTATTTTCTTTAATGTATGTAGCCCTCTAATTAAAGCTTTGTATACGACTTGTAGGTCTGAAGATGACCACAGTAGTGGTCGAAACCGGTCACCGTAATAAATAAATTGTGATCAAGACTGCTTTTGATAGTAAACAATAACTGCAGTTTGGCCTCCGTGCAATTTGTAATAACCTTCCACTTCCTGAATTTTACGCCCACTGTTTCCACAATTCTAGCCACCATTATCGAAAGCTGTATCTCACTCTCAAAATGCTACGAGTGGCGTTCAATAAGTAAAGCAACACTTTTTTTCCTGAAAGCAGGCTGGAACCCAGTACACCATTTTACTCATCTCTTGGCTAAAGAACCCTTTTTCCCGCATAATCTCCGTTCAACGCACCGGCCTTTCACCACCTTTCGGGAAGGACCTATATGCTCCCACGGCACCACTCTGCAGGTCAACATCGGAGCCAACGTGTTGCTGCATCAATAACGTCCACATCATCCACCTACTGCAAAATGTTCAAATGTGTTTGAAATCTTATGGGTCTTAACTGCTAAGGTCATCAGTCCCTAAGCTTACACACTAGTTTACCTACATTACCCTAAGAACGAACTCAGGCACCCATGCCCGAAGGAGGACACGAACCTCCACCGGTACCAGCCACACAGTCCATGACTGCAGCGCCCATGACCGCTCGGCTAATCCCGCGCGGCCCATCTACTGCTTCCCACAGAGTGCATCCCTCACTGGGCTAAACAGACGCAAGTCGGAAGATGCGAGATCAGGGCTGTCGGGCGGATGAGAAAGAACAGCCCAATAAAGTTTTGTGAACTTCTCTCGGATGTGCTGACCTGTGCGGGCCATTGGGTTAACAAGGAGAAGGGGAAGTTAATTTTCATTTTTGTGACGACGAACATGCTAAATTGTGTCTTCAGATTCCTGAGGGTAGCACAATACACTCAGAACTGACCTTACACCTCGGGGGAGGACAGTAAACAGCGAAACCTCTTCAGAGTGCCAGAAGACCGTCGCCGTGACTTTACCGGCTGACGGTGTGGCTTTGAACTTTTTCTTCGGAGGAGGAATGATGTGGCGCCACACCCCGTATCGCTGCTTTGTTTCCGGTTCGAAGTGACGAACCTATGTTCAAAATTGGTTCAAATGGCTCTGAGCACTATGGGACTTAACGTCTGAGGTCATCAGTCCCCTAGAACTTAGAACTACTTAAACCTAACTAACCTAAGGACATCACACACATCCATGCCCGAGGCAGGATTCGAACCTGCGACCGTAGCAGTCGCGCTGTTCCGGACTGAGCGCCTAGAACTGCGCACTGAAAAACTGCTCCTTCATATTCAACTGTTTGCTAAGTGGACAAACTAGTTTAATTTTGGCCGGGACAGCTTATATGAAGAAACGCTTACCCAAGATGTTCCACCACCCCAGAAATCATTGCAAATGTGCATGAAAGGGTTATGAAGAACCGGCGGCCGAAAGTGCGAGAAATTACTGAAGCTTCAGGGATTTCATCGGAATGGGTATACCATATTATTACAGTGGAATTACAATGAGAAAATTATCTGTAAGGTCGGTGCTGCCACTTTTAACGCGGGATCAGAAACGCGTAAAAATTGACATGTACGACCAATTTTTAGCCCGTGTGCAAAACGATCAACAAGACTTTTTGCGCCGCTTTGATACCACTGCTGTACCCCAGAGACGAAACAACAGTCAAAGTAACAGAAAAATGTTGGTCCACCGCCGCCCTAGAAAGAAAGTGCAATATTGTCGGATGGAAAGGTCACGGCGCCAGTCTTCTGGAAAGTGAAAACAATTCTGCTGACAGATTATCTTCCCACTGGTCACACAGTTACGAAAAAATGCAACGCTGACCTCCTGGACCAACTTTAGGAAAATATACGCTAAGAAAGTCCTCTCTTGTCAATACAACGGGTGCCCACACATGCGTCTTAGCCATTGGAAAGACGCGTGATTTGGTTTCATAAGACTTACATCGCTTCTTCAAACTCAAAATTTTTCACGATGGACGGAGATTCTCTTCAAATGAGGTACTTGCAGCCCAAGTTGACGGATGATTGCAGACTTGGAGGAATCTAATTTTTGAGATGGGATCAATCATTGGAACATTGCTAGAGCAATTTCATAGTTTACGGGAAGACAGTGGAGAAAAACAGAAATGTTTCGATGAGGTGAGCAGTTTCTTTCTATTCTATTCCAAGAACTTTTCGAACTACCCTCGTACCTTGAGGATTTCTCCTGAGGGAGTCACAAAGTGACCCCCTCTTTAGCATTGTCCATGACACTTTGGTATGTTAGTTCTGAGTTGATTTTAATAAAAACTGCGTTCTGAAGTAAATGAAACTGAAATCCATTTACATGATGAGTCACCTAAAACTTACACCGCAATTATTGCGGAAATGGAACGTGCTGCTGATGTGCAGTGTTCACAGTATAGATAGGTAGTCAGGGGCTCGTATTGTTAGCTAATAAACCGAATGCAATAATACGTAGAAAATTTATTTTTTGTGCAATAATTAATTTTTAAATGGAACAATGCCTACTGCCATTAACAAACTAAAGTGGGGTAGATTAGAATGTCAGTGGTGTTCGTTGCAGAATTATAGTGCGAGTCGTTTACGAGATACAATATTTTGAAAATATCCTCCCAATACTTGTAGAATACCTATGGTAGCACACACTAAACAAGTGCATACACTAGTTATGTGGCTTCTGGCCAGTGACGAGGGAATTGACCATCACAGGTTGTGTTAAAAATGAACAGCGGCAATACACGCTTAGTACTACGCATGTGGTAGCATTTCAGCGGAGATGTCCGAGCAGGCTGCAGTAATACATCGTTGCATATATTCGTGTGTAGTTGGTATGTCATTGTAGCCAACGTCTTTAAGCTTTCCACACAGAAAAAAGTCTACAGGAGCAAAATCTGGGAAAGCGGGCCCGCCCAGGTACAGGTTCAAAAATGGCTCTGAGCACTATGCGACTCCACTTCTGAGGTCATCAGTCGCCTAGAACTTAGAACTAATTAAACCTAACTAACCTAAGGACATTACACACATCCATGCCCGAGGCAGGATTCGAATCTGCGACCGTAGCGGTTGCTCGGTTCTAGACTGTAGCGCCTAGAACCGCACGGCCACTCCGGTCGGCTCCAGGTACAGGTCCTCTGCCTCTGGCCCAACGATATGGAAACAATTCGGGAAGACATGCTGTAATACTCCGTGCAGTAATGGCTGAACATCGATCATGTTGGTACCACAGGTTCCTGCTAATCTGCAAAAAGTCTCCAAGAGTCCGAAGAAGATGGTCTGGTGGAGGCAGCGATACTTGGGCACATTCACTGTCCCGTCTATGAAACACGGGCCTATGAGCCGATGGATCACTATCCCACACAACACATTTACACTCCATGGACGCTGACGTTCCATCTGAAGAAGCCAATGGGGATTGTCAGCAGACCAATAGTGCATGTTTCGGCAGTTTACCTGACAGTGATTGCTAAATGTGGCTGCAGCATTTAACAACATACATGATACATCCGGAGTATCCTACCTTAATGAGTAGGTACAGAAGACAACATGATTCTCATAATCATTCCCATGCAGCTTTTGATGGAGAGAGATGGGATAGGAATGGAACCTATGTCGATGGAGAACGCGTAGGAGACTTATCTGACTCAGGCCGCTTCCTCGTGCGATTGCGCTAGAGTAACGTGCGGATCAGCTGGAACAGTAGCAATAACATAACTTCTGTCGTCACTTGCATCCTTCTGTTACGTTGTCGAGGTGTTAAACTACCGCTTTAACATCAGTGGTGGAAGAGGTTGACAAATAATACCCGTCATGCTTGACGTCTATTCGGTATCTTGCCGCGTACACCGTACAAGAACGAACTGCATTCTTCCTATACTCTCCAGAGACCATGCGCATGTATGCTTTTTCTGCTTTGACATACCCCCACCGTCCACTGACGACCTATTGCTTGGGCTGTCACACACCAAACGTCTAGCAACACACAAGTACAAAGTGAGCAAATATAACATCGTACCTAGAAACTACACAGGTCGAATGGCACAACCAATTTCAGGGTGTAAACTTTTCAAAATACGATATCTCGTAAATGACTCGCACTAGAATCCTGCAACAAACGCCACTGACATTCTAAATCACCCTACGTTTAGTCTGTTAATGCCAATAGCCATTGTTCCATTTAAATATGTGTATGTTTGAACAAACATATGTATTCTAGGTATCATTACAATCTGTATATTGGCTAAAAATATGATCCCCTGACTACCAATCCGTTCTGTTAAAACCGCACACCAATAGCACTTTCCATTTCCGCAATATTTGCAGTGCAAAGTGTACACCATAAAAGCTAAACCTTGTTTCACAATATACTAGTCCTTAAATCGGCTGTTCGCAGTTTGAAGCACCCGTGTGGAATGCTAAATCTGACTCCTTTGTTCCGAGCTTCTTCCATGTTACCTACGCTGAAGCGCTAATGAAATTGGTATAGGCATGAGTGTTCAAACACAGAGGTATGTAAACAGGCAGAATACGGCGCTGCGCTCGGCAACACCTATACAAAACAAGCGTCCGGCTCAGTCGTTACATCGGTTACTGCTGGTACAATAGCAGATTATCAAGATTTAAATGAGTTTCAACTTGGTGTTGCAGTCAGCGCACGAGCAATGGGACACCGAATCTCCGAGATAGCGACGAAGTGTGGATTTTTCCGTACGACTATTTCAAGAGTGTGCCGTGAATATCAGGAATCCGGCGAAACGTCAAATCTGCGATATCTCTAAGGTCGGAAAAGATCTTCCAAGAACGGGACTAACGACGACGGAGGAGAATCGTTCAACGCGACTGAAGTGCAACTCTTCCGCAAACTGCAGCAGATTTCAATGCTGGGCCATCAACAAGTGTCAGCGTGCGAATCATTCATCGAAACATCAACGATGTGGGCTTTCGCAGCCGAAGGCCCACTCGTGTACCTTTGATGACTGCACGACACCAAGCTTTACGGCTTCCTTGGACCCTTCGACATTGGACTGTTGATGAGTGGAAACATGTTGGCGAGTCTCGTTTCAAATTGTATCTAGAGGATGGACTCGTACGGGTATGGATACAACCTTACGAATCCATGGACCCTGCATGTCAACAGGGGACTGTTAAAGCTGGTGGACACTGTAATTGTGTGGGGCGTATGCGGTTGGGTCTCTGATACGTCTAGATATGGCTTTGACAGGTGACACATACGTAAGCGTCCTGTCTAATCACCTGCTTCCATGTATGTACATTTGCATTTCCACGAACTTGGACAATTTCCGCAGGACAACGCGACGCCCCACGCGTCCAGAAATGCTACAGAGCGGCTCCAGGTGCAATCGTCGGAGTTTAAACACTTGCGCCGGCCATCAAACTCCCCAAACATTAACATTATTTGAGCATATCTCGGATGCCTTGCAACGTGCTGTTCAGAAGAGATCTGCACCTCTCATTCTCTTACGGATTTATGGGCATTCCTGCTGGGTTCATGGTATCACTACTTCAGACATTAGTCGAGTCCACGTCACGTCGTGTTGCGGCACTTCTCCGTGGTCGTGGGGGCCCTAGACGACATTAGGGAGGTGTACCAGTTTATTTGGCTCTTCAGTATACATATTCCACAGGCGTTTACTGGCAGTTGCTGCTGTTGGAACACGTGGCCTCATTACTCTCCTGTGGTGTACTTTTCTCGCCCGACTGACGCTGCACTACTAGGACGTAAACACTCCACGTGCTCGCACGACGTCTACTGCACTGATGCTGCAACGGCCAGCCCCTACAGCGTAGAGGTGCCGAACAGACAATTCAGTCAGTTCTTCAGTTCATTACGTATTATAGATAACTTGTCCCCTCGAAACATCAGAATGACTTTAGCCTCTTCTGGGCATTATCTCTGATTTCTTTACTATGCGACGCTTGAAAAACGGATAAAAAATTGATAATCTCTTTCGTTACATCGGAATAGTTATCCGGGGGATGGTTGCTGCGTAGCATGCTCCTTATGAAACGGTTTGACGTTCAGTTGGCGACGTAAGCATCAGAAAAGGAACACAAGCTCGGATTAGGGAAAGGACAGAGAAGGAGATTGGCCATGTCTTCCAACGAACCATACGAGGAATTGCCTTAACCGATTTTGGGAAACCATAAAAAACGTCAATCTGGCTGGCTGGACGTGAGTTTGAACTGAACGTACTGAATGCGAATCCAGTCTTTCACCATTTCGTGACCTTGCGCAGCGACTTTTTTGAAGTGGTTAACACCCTGTACTGGCAGTCGACCCCAAGCCTGAGAAGGAACAGTACGGAGATCAGGAATAGCTCAGGTCTAGCAGTGTGGCAGTTCGCCTCCCTAACTAATCGCACACAACAGTATTTCAACTTTTTGCCTCTGGGCATTACCGCAGCTTGTCCATTCACCGACGAATAAGTGCAACTGTTGAAGATTAAAACTACGGTTTCCCTGGACCGTAAGTTTTAGTTAAAATTTGACAATTATTTATTACTCTTGAACTGGTGAGATTCGACTTTAGAGGTTATTTCCTTGTGATACCAGGAATCCACAACTGAATTACTGAGGAATGATGGAGTGCGCGTGAAGTGCTCTGAGGCTGTATATATTGCGATAAAGAATCCCGCAGCAGACAGTTTAATTGAAGAAAAATGGATACTGCGAAAAATGGCAGATGAGTAGACGCTGATGAGCAAAGAATTTATGACTACTGGATTCTGCGAGACTGAATGTCGCGGAGCTGCGGGCACGTGTCGCGTGAGGCGGAACAGAGATGAATAAGAGCCGGCCGGAGTGGCCGAGCGGTTCTAGGCGCTACAATCTGGAACTGCGCGACCGCTACGGTCGCAGGTTCGAATCCTGTCTTGGGCATGGATGTGTGTGATGTCCTTAGGTTAGTTAGATTTAAGTAGTTTTAAGTTCTAGGGGACTGATGACCTCGGAAGTTAAGTCCCATAGTGCTCAGAGCCATTTGAACCATTTGATGGCTAAGGAACCATTATGGGGACGGTGCGGCCCACTGGGGAAAACCTCTAACCTAAAAGACTTTGACGAAGGACAGACCACAGTCGCTCGGTCCCTGGGAACGTGAATCTCGGAAACAGCGATGCTGGCCGGCTGTACCCACGCCACTGTCGTGAGCATCTAGGGAAAATAGTCGAAGTGAAACTACGAGTCGGTGACAATGTGTTGGACGTCCACGCTTACGCTCTGAGTTCAAGGGTAATCGGTGACTGTGACACATCCGACAACAACAGATAATGCTGGTGCACGCCCAAGTGATTCGGAACACAACGTCAGCGCATATTTTTGAACAATAGGGCTTCGCAGTAGACGACCTCTACGTGTTCACATTTTCACGCAGCATCACGATCCGTTACGATTTGCAGGTGGTTAGGAATCATGAAATTTGGACCATGGAACAATGGTAACGTGATGCCTGGTCGGATGAATGTCTTGTTACACCAGGTCGATGGTCGTTGTACTACGTGATCACTATTGCGGACCACATGAGAAACCCTGCATACCTTCAAGAAACTCTACTTTTTAGGAGATGTAAAAGCATCAGGGTCTTAAAATTATGCTGCAATTCCGGGTCTTTTCTGATTTGTCGTTAAAATGAATGTAGAAGGATGAATTCCAATGGGCTGTAGACCATAGTCATACGTTTTCTTTACGTGAAGCTGAAATTTATTTAATGAACATGTGCCATTTTTCGAAATTATATAATAATTAAATCATTACTTAACTCATACTTTATTGCAGGCACAAAAAACTAGAATAAATGATTCCTGTTTTCCATTCCCTTTGGAATTATGTTCTACTCATGGTCCATTCTTTGAAACATGTTGGACAGTTTTACTTGTCCGTGTAGAAGTTCTGCACGATTTCTTGTTTTGGTAGAAATCGCCTTTGGGCATTCATTTTTTTGTCATTTATAGGCTCATATGATATATTCTCTCTGTCTAAAACAGTCCTGATAACGTAAGTAAATTATTGAGTATTGAGAAAGTCCATATGTTTTTCTTATCACTTTATGTTATACAAGGGCTTCTCTATATCATCAGCGTCCTATGTGTCTTTCGTCTGAAGTACAAATTCATAGATAACTCAATTTTGTGGAGATATTGACTTATGGGGTTTCTTATTATTCCCATTCATAGACCCATTATGTTTAATGTCTTTCCCGGCGGCGACAGTATTTTCCAGCGGCCTACCTGTTCGCATCACATGCTACATTGGTCTGAAGAGCTTGACAGTGAATTCACATTGATATTTTCACAAAATCCGTCCGATGTGAAACCGATTGGTACATGTGGGATGTTATCAGTCGCCAGTGCCGCGCTCACAAACCACCAGTCCGTAATTTACCGGAATCTGGTGTTACATACCTCCACAAACATACCAATAACTATTATGCATGTTACTTGGCCGATGTCGTTTGTAGAACATGGATCACATAACCCTCAAAAATGTGCTTTACAAAAATAAAAAGCCGCTCCTGTCTTTAATAGTTCGCGTTTTATTGATATTAAGAACTTGGGAGTCGACTACGCCTGATATTGTCGGAAATTTAAACTCGATCTCATCCAGAAAATAAGAACGCATGCTAATCTTTACTGTGTTGCTTGTATACATGAGTCCTTTGAAGCATCACTTGAAAATGGAAGAAGACTAATAAAATTTTACGATAGCATTTATTTCTCGCAAATAATTTGTTTTATCTTCCAGCTGCTTTTATAGTCCTCATTATTCCGATGGTTTCGCTGCATCCTCTGTTCCTTGCCACTATGTCTTAATCATTGCGTCGGCGTACATATGCTGCCTTCAACGTCCTCACCAATCTATGTCTAGAATGCAGATTTTCACGTCTTCCACTCAACATAATGAGAAGTTGACTGATAAGAGTTCTACATCGAGTTGATTATTTCTTGAAAATATTGGTCTTGTAATAACTCTTGTCACGTAACTTACTCTGCCCGGCAATAATGCACTTTTCTTAAAAATCAAATTTTTTCGGTCCTGTTTACCCGACGCTCCGTGTTCCGGTGGTGATCGTCGTACGTTTTCGCAATGTGTGAACAGATAACGCTATTCTTGTTGCAGTGGTTTGATTGTAATTTTAAATAGTAAACTTGAAACTACGGATTGTATTACTGTATCTGTTTTTGTGGAACTACTTCGTCTTTCAACTGACTTAAAAAGAGTCACCTAAAATATTTTTTAATGCAAGAAGTTTGTGATTTCAGAAAACTGTACAGCTCCAACGTTAGTACATGTTTTTGTACGTAGTATTCACAGATGAGCCTATATTTATGTATTTGTAAATGTTATTAATATTGTTGTTTATTATGTTTATTTTTTATGTTTGTATCATACTTTTCCAGTGAAATTTACAGGCGAAATGTAAAAAAAAAAAAAAATAATTGGAGAATGGTTTCAGAAACGGCTGTGTTCATTAATGAAGCAAATAAATTTCCTGAGTGAGACTGTAATAGTTGTGGATATTTTCAGAAATAAATCGTCTAGGTTGCTTTATATATTCCTTTATTTACACCGTCGCTTCGGCTTCTGCCATCAGCACACCCATCCTTGGAACTTTTACATCAATGTTCAATGCCGCGCGGGATTAGCCGAGCGGTCTTAGGCGCTGCAGTCATGGGCTGTGCGGCTGTTTCCGGCGGAGATTCGAGTCGACCCTCGGGCAAGGGTGTGTGTGTGTTTGTCCTTTGGATGATTTAGGTTAAGTAGTGTGTGAGCTTAGGGACTGATGACCTTAGCAGTTAAGTCCCATAAGATTTCACACACATTTGAACATTTTGAACAATGTTCAATGTCTGTATCAGTAAAACCTAGGCCTAAGTCCCGCGTATTTTTTGTTGAAATTGAGTTGTTCTAAGTTTCGAAGTGGTGATGGCAATAGAGACACGAAGCTGTAAATATAGATATATTTTCCTGAGACCTGACGTCCATTATAGTAAATACAGAGTTTTCTTCTCTGCTATCAAAGATTGTGCGTTTTCTGTTGTAGTAGCTGTGATCCATTTGAAGGGACAGCCTGTAGCAACAATCTGGCGTGAAATACGACCAGTACCATCACTTGCGCAGTTTGTTTCCGACGTGTTATGGCAGATGCATACTCCTTCATGACTGTTTATATTTCTAAACGTTTTTTTATGAAAGTAAGTATATTTTGTAGAAAATATCTATAAGCGTTGTTTATATGGTTTTCCTGCCCAACAAATTTTGGCATGTTTAATTATCATTACAAAATGGTGATTTCCATTGTAATGAAGACTGAGATTTTTGGCCACATTTTCTAACACTGATTCCTAGGCAGCAGTGGTGATTATTTTTGCTATTTTTTGAGACATTTCTTTTTGTGATTGTTGCTAAATGTCATTATCTGATGCAGTATCATTATTTTTTGTAAGTAAAGTAGGTGCTATGTTAATCCAACCACTTTCTTAAAGGATGCGGGTCAAATCTCAGTTTGGAAAAAAAATTTAGGTCTCCTTTTCAGTGGAAATATTTCAGAACTTGGGGTAAGTGAAGAGAAAAAGGATGATGGACTGTAAAAAATATTTTTCACTTTCTGGATCTGGAAACCGTAACTAGCTGGATTCAGTACAGGACTAAGAAAACTAATGTCACAGAACCACCGTTTCTCTGAGTTCCATCAGAAGTAAAATTTTCATATTTATCTATTTTTTTTCTAATTCATAATGAGTGTATGAAACAAGTGATATCCGCCTAATAAGACTGTATTTTGTTAAGTAAACTACCAATAAAGTATTTTTTATATTTTTTACTTTCTTTCAGGTGTCTACTTATACACCACCAAAAGCTAGTGCTGATTCTAAAAGACACTCCTGAAAATCACGAATTTTCTAAAAAATCCTAAAATGCTTTAGTAGGTGAGTGAAATCTGTTTAAAAAGAAGTCCATGACGATTGCCGCCAGGACTCAGGAGAATATGTTAAGAGAATTGCACGGTTTTATTCACAAAACAGCTTGTATTGGTCATATGCTGATTTAAAGTCAAGAGGTTCCATTGCAGTGAGTGCACGAATGGGAGCAAAGACTTCATGGCTCGAATCGATGTGAGTGTCGTAGAGAGCGGGTGTGCTGCGAGGGCGTGATACAGCGCAGACGTGGCTGTCCTGAATGATTTGCCTAATGATAAGTACATGGAGCAACTTAGTCTACGATAGGTCTGGCAGAATACACTGGTGGGTTCGAAAGAAACGAAGCTCACAGCACGCTCATTTTTATATGTCTTTTTACGTTTAGCCATCGTCAACAGACTGCTTGCCAACTACAGATAAGTAACTACATTGTATTTAAGCGGACTCACTTCATTTTGGTGCCAGTAACAACTTCTGTTAAAAGAGCCGTGTTCTGAAGTTAATTCAGCATTTTTGTATTTTGTTTTACTAGAGATCATTCTATTGCATATGACTTTTTATTCAACAGGTGTTGCCATTTTGATAATAATTACGATACAACAGTTAATTCATTTCATATTATAATAATTATGACAGGTATATACGTAGTGTCTGTTCTTTTGGGCATGTCTGAAAAAACAAACGCCACGTACAGTAAAATTAAGGCGAGGCTGGCTAATGATCCCTTCAGTGCACATACAAACTGTATTCGAACTCTTACGAGAACCGGCGAAACGGGGTTAGTAATGAGAATAAATGGCAGGGGCATTATGTCGGTGGTATCTGGTATAGGTTGAGAATTTGGGTCTGACGGGAGGCGTGCTAGAGCAGTCCGTGCAGCTGCGATGACCACCCTGTCCGGACGGTTTTGTGGTCAGAGAATCTGCCTAGTAAGCAGGTAACCCGAGTTCGAATCACGGCCTGTCACAAATTTTCAACTTCCTCATTGAAGTAAATCAATACCCTCTAGCAGCTTAATGTCATTAATTCTGTCCTGCCTTAATTATAAATCGACTTTGTACCTAAGTACAATGGTACTCGAAATTCAGTGAAAAATAATTTACTAGATAAATGCAATTTCAAATTACCAACTTAACATAGTACCGCGAATCCTGAGTTTCTGGAATGAGGGACACATGGTTTGCTTATTAAAACAGTGTTCTTAAAGCAGTATTCACAACTGCAGTTGTGTTTGTGTGTTTGTGTGTGTGTGTGTGTGTCGATGGTTGTGTGTACCTTTATTTGGTGTGATGCAATTCAGAATGACAGATGCTCACATCGGTAGTTACATTGTGTGAAATCTGTGCTGACTGTATAGTACATTGGTACGGAGTACTTATTTTTCTAAGGCTAGGAAATTTCTACTGCTTCTGTTACTATTGAATATATACACCGTGACACGATTGCTTTCAAAGGAAAAACTAATATTAATGCATATCGCAGAGCCACGACAGTATTTACGTAAAATCAAAGTTTGTTAAGTTTTCTCCGATATTATTCTCGCGCTTTTATGCCGGGTCTAGTTTACTTTTTGTGGTACTCCAAATGTGGTCAGCAGGACTCCATTAGGCTCTACTGATGAGGAAGGGTATCGGACTTGTCTGTTTCAATGCAACCATAGCAGCAGTGACTGTAAGCGGTAGATTATCCTCAAAAAACTAAAATCTTGGTGACCAGAAGGTTGTTGAGACCTTGCTATTCCTGAGTATGAGGTGCAGAGGGCAATGCAACTCTCAAGCACGTTACTGAACATGCTATTTAATGGATGTAAATGATTCGAGCTGATTTCATTTTCTCTTAACAGTGCCATAAAGATGCGACACTTATGGATTCTCCATCACTGTACTCTATCACACCTAAATAAAATTGAGTTTTGCCTTACTGGAGATATTCATGTTTGAAATATTCAATTGTGGATGGCCATCGCACTGTAAGAACATCTGAACGACTATTGCATTTCATAAAACCCGATAGGAATTCTGGATTTTAAGACAAAAATGCACAGTGCACAGCACTTGCAATGATTCAACAGTAAGAATAACTAACGGCATTTAACAATTTGAAAAGCAATTAGTCTTAGTGAAACAACGTCAGAATATTAGATTCAGATCTGCGAACCTGAATGAAAACAGGGCAGCATAGCTCGAAATGTGACGCAAAATATACATTTGCGTGGATAAAGTCCCATGCCACCTACAGCTGTCCATGGGTAGACAGGTCGAAAAATAATCGGAAATTAAACTGTCAATCTCTCCCGCTACAAGCGCACTGAAACTTTTTCTCTTCCAGGAATGTGCCGAGCTGCCAAAAACCTGTCAATACTCTTATTTGCTTTCGATTCCAGAAGTATGGGAACTTGAATCCTTTAACTTAAGTAATGGTTCGGTACGTATCTAGCCTGTTGACGTAACAGTTCAGGTAGCAGACGACAGTCTGAAGCACAATGCAAAAGAAAGGAGACATGAAACGCACGACGCAGTGTACTATCATGGTCTTACTAATTTTTCTCCTTTAAAAGTTATTTTAGACATGTCATAGTGGAACCTGAAACTCTGGATCTGATAGTTTTGTGGGAAAATGATATTAGACAAGCCAGTCAATCGGGTGTGAAATCCTGTGCACAACAATAAAAAAAATTAGTTGTTCTTGAACTGCAGGATGCGAGTTCTGATCCTGACAGGGATTTGGCTGTGAGGTTCAATGGTGTCAGTTATATGCCTGTGCGTTTATACTTGCAGGATTCGTAAGGACATGTGATGGTTAAAAAAATTGTGAAACTTCGAAACAGCTCAGATTAATGTTTTCATTTAAAAGATAACAGAGGATTTTACATTATTAATCAGCTATCTGTATAGCCTAGTCCAGGAATTCCAGTCTGTCAACACAAATAAAACTAATCTGTAACTACCGTTTGCTTTCAGACAGTCAGAATCTTGTTTTGGAAACGTGTCTGCTATCTAACATTTGCGTTGCTGTGCTGGTTATCTGTTCCGTAGACTGGGTTTGAGTCAGTGAAGCTACAGAGTTGCGGGAATAACCAAACAGTATCATTATAAGCCACACCAGTGTGAGAAAAGCCACTTTAAAAGCTGTTCCATTGTTTGTGTTTCACCACACTCGCACTTGTCAGTTCCTGTGAGCCCCATCTTTTCATAAGTTGTTTGGATCACCCCGTGCTAGTACGAAGTCGGTTCAATGTTTTCCTCTGTCACCAGTCTCGGTGGGAGCCCTGAGGTAGAGCCTCATCTGCGGTAAGGCCGCTCAGGGGAATGGTCATCTGATATTTGTGGGACAATACTCGGTAAAGAATATAAATTACCCACCCTAGTAGGTCTCAGGCAGTCAGCTATCTTCCTGCAGGTGTCGTTTAGTACCGTGTCTATTTTTCTAGCGTGGTGAGATATTTCCCAAAACTGGAATCTGTACTCACCTTCTCAAAAGGTGATAGCGTCTGCTGTGGAACTGTGTGCGTTCGCACTGTTTCCTCACTTTGCAGATGCCAGTTTGTACAGGATGCCACTAAGGTATTTTACTTTTTTCTCGGTATGTTTCTTATATGTAAAGGCTCTGTCGAAAGTATTGCCCAGAAATGATGGATGGGGCAGCAGCTGTTCAAGCGCGTACCATTTCAGAAACTCCATTCCTGCAGCTCGGCTGCTAACACAAAGAAGAGACACCTGCGTTTTACTGGGGTTTGACTTTAGACGGTTACGTCCATGGTATTTTGTGAGAGT
The DNA here is from genome assembly GCF_023897955.1 of Schistocerca gregaria. Lineage (NCBI taxonomy): Eukaryota > Metazoa > Arthropoda > Insecta > Orthoptera > Acrididae > Schistocerca > Schistocerca gregaria. The sequence goes on from NC_064923.1 coordinate 485,147,964, forward strand.
TGTAAGGTAATCGCACAGGCCATTTTCAGCTTCATTATAAGATTTTGCCTGGTACGCAATTCCCTTATCACCTGCGTAAATGATAGATTTGGTTTGTTCACCGGTAGGATACTCATTACTATACACGCTGACGGAAAAAATCACAGCGCCAAGAACGAATTGTGCGACATAAAAGAAAGTCGGCAGGCGTGTTCCTACATCTGAAACATGATGTCTATTGAAATTCAACGCTAGTCGCGAGAGGGTTGCACTAATAGCGCCACCATGATAAAGGAAGTTAGGTTAGCCATAAAGTGTTAGCTATAGTTGCGTTTGACAGTGGACGTGGTGAACTGATGTTAGTCAAGAACATCTTTAAGGCGTCAAAGACGATATTACCAAGCCCTCAATGAGCCGTGTATTAGGGCTAGGAGAAGCTGGATGTTCCTTCTGTGATATAGCAGAGAGACTTGGCAGGAATGTAACTATTCTACATTATGGCTGACAGCGGTCGTCAGGAGAAAGTACGGTCGCAAGAAGACCGGGCTCCTGACAGTGAAGTGGAACTGCCAAAAGGGAAGGCCATCGTGTTCGGTATATGGGTCTGACGCATCGTATTGATCTGAAGCCGCAATCTGAGCAGCAGTCGGCACCAAAGTGGCCCACCCAACCATTAGAAACCGCTTACTTCAAGGACAGCTCCGAGCCAGACTCCCTGTAGCGAGAATTCCACTTATCCCATTCGAAACCACCATCATTTGCGACTTTAATGGTGCTAAGCGAGAGCTCACTGGGGTCAGGTGGAGGATTTTTTGGTTTCTGATGAAATATGGTTGTGCCTCGGTGCCTGCGATGGCCATGTCTTGGGTAAAACAGACCAGGTGGGGACCTACAACCAACCTTTCTGCGTGCTAGGCATACCGGACCTACACTTCGAGTTATGGTTTGACGTGCGATTTCACATTGCAGTAGGAGCACTCACTGGGAGTATTCTACGCACTCTGATTGCTAAATTTTACATCATTCTGTTGGATCGACCAGTTGTGTTGCCATTTATGAAAACCATTCCATGGGTGTTTTCCAACAGGATAACGCTCGCCCTCATGCCGCTGCTGCAATCCAACATGCTCAACAGAGTGTCGAGCAGATATAACACATCAGTCGATGACAACTCCAGCGTCATTCAAAAACAGCATTAATCGTTCGTGTATTGACCGATCAAGTGTAACAGTCATGGAACTCCGTGGCAGAAACTGACATCCGACACCGGTACAAGACAAGGCATGCGCGTTTGCATGGTTGCATTCAATATTCTGGCGGTTGCGCCGGTTATTAATGTAGCAGATTTCACATGTGCAGTGGCTTATCTCGTGCCTACACTAACCTGTGATCTTGTAATGTTAATCTCTTAAATAAGTTACCTAGGCAAACCTATTCCCAAAATTCCATTATTCTACATTATTTATTCTTTAGTGTTGCGACCAGTGTATGTTAAACAGCAGTGCTGACAACACACAACCTTGTGGCAACTCATTCATCTGATTTCTTGATTTACCCATCTCTTTCTCTTTTGTAAATAGTCTTCACGGGTTTGCCGCCGGATCACGTTGTGATAATTCCACCTTTACGGGGAGGAAATGGCGAAGAATATATGTGTTTCTCTTTTGTTGGAATCTGAATAAGAATCTTGTGTTAAACAGCAGTTTCCTACGAATTTCTCCCAAACATTGTTTTTCATCGGATGTACTTTAGAATTGAAAGTTCCTAGGGTTACAGCGCCGTATGATGCAGTTAGGTGAATGAACACTACTCCTGCTAGAAGCCCGCCCTCAAAAACCGTCTTCAGTAAATTGAATCCGGTTGAGAGTCTGACTTGTGCAAGATTTCCCTTGGTAGAAGAAGAATTTGGAAATTTGTGGTAAGGTCGTTTGGGACCACACTGCTGAGGTTACCGGGGCAGCCACGCTGACCGTGACAAGACGCCCAAGACCGCGCGGCTTGGCGGAAGCCAGACTGTTGGTCAGCTAGACAGCTGTCAATAGAGCGCCCTATTTTGTTCATTATTAAGCTTCCAAAAAGCTTCAGCTACAAACACAGAAAGGATAGTTCCTCAATGGTGGGGTGATAGTAGCAATAAGAGACGGAGCTCCGTTGCAGCGGGATTTTATTTTGACTCGAGTTTTCGATTGCATCCTTGGGAGTTATAAAGTGAAACAGTTGACAACAGAGAGTACGCTGATTTAAGGTCTACTGCGTGAATATCATTCCTGTGATTTTCATCATTGTGATATTTATATAGGCACGATAATCATCCCTGGATCACAATTGTTTTGACTTCAGATTTATCTTATTCATAGTGCCATCAAACTTAATAATCAGATACTCACCTCGAAAAAAGAGTTCGCATCTCCTGAATTTACGCATCATCATTCTCTGTAGCAACACAGATCACACACGAAACTTCATGGCAGATTAAAACTGTGTGCACCGACCGAGACTCAAACTCGGGACCTTTGCCTTTCGCGGGCAAGTGCTCTACCATCTTTTTTTTTTTTTGTTCGCTTTTGTTCGTTGCATCTGCTCCGGGCGGACGTCGTAAGACACCCATTTATGTTCGTTTTTTTTTATCGATTGACTCAGTTACCATCTGAGCTACCGAAGCACGACTCACGCCCGGTCTCACAGCTTTACTTCTGCCAGTATCTCGTCTCCTACCTTCCAAACTTTACAGAAGCGCTCCTGCCAACCTTGCAGAATTAGCACTCCTGAAAGAAAGGATACTGCGGAGACATGGCTTAGCCACAGCCTGGAGGATGTTTCCAGAATGAGATTTTCACTCTGCAGCGGAGTGTGCGCTGATATGAAACTTCCTGGCAGAGACCGGGCGTGAGTCGTGCTTCGGTGGCTCATATGGTAGAGCACTTGCCCGCGAAAGGCAAAGGTCCCGAGTTCGAGTCTCGGTCGGTGCACACAGTTTTAATCTGCCAGGAAGTTTCATATCAGCGCACACATTCTGCTGCAGAGTGAAAATCTCATTCTGGAAACAGATCACACAGTTGCGTTGGATTACGAAACGGGGATTGGAGTCTTCGTGAAATCATCAACAAAATTATATCTCAAGTTTATGATTTGTTTGTGAACAGCTGTTTCGAAGTGACTATAGGTGCATCAACATCATGTGTTAACCCAGAGATCTCCCAACAGTATCTACTAAATACAAACAATAATTGTAAGGTTACAGCATGTTCTCGATGTTGACGACTTGAAAAAAGATGTGAAGTAGGGCGTTTTTTCGAATGGCTTTCCACCATCTCGCAGGGATTTTTTATACTCACTGAAATAAGTCGGCGCAGGAGCTTTAAAGTAGCACAAGTGTGTTTAATCACAACCTGACTACAACTTACCGCTGCGCCGGCACCTGTGAACGTGACAGTGGGTGACCACCGTGATGCAGTGGGTAGGGGCGTGGGGTTGTTTTTAACCTCAACGATCCAGTAGCATGATTCCTCACTGAAGTTTTATCACACGTTTTCTAAAATTTAAACTTGTGACTTTTGCAGCTGGGGGCAGGGCGGGTTGAAGAGGCTCGTCGTGGGACGTAAAATTCTAGAGATTAAGCACTGATGTGTAGGCAGTGATAAACTATCCGTGGAGTAGCACAGTGATGTATGTCGTGTATGATGCTATGTTAGGAGAAACTTCTATGACACAGTATATATTTTCATTTCGAACTTTAAAACAATATGAATGAGAAAAACCTGCAGAGAAAGACGTGGGTCCTACTAAAAATACCAAACGTACGTAATACTAATAAAATCTATGGAAAGAGAAACATCTTACAGCCACCATTGTTTGACCTGTAATGAAATAGGAAAGAAAACGAACTCTTCAGTGAAGAATAAATATTGGAAGAGAGAAAGGTACTAATAGCTTATTACAATTTGGAGATGACGAGGCGTTCCTCACCAAATTGAGGATGATTTGGTCGAAATATCATAAAACATAGGATTAGAAAAAAACGCTGAGAAGGTAGTGATGAAACGTAATAGAAGGAGATAAATGAATGTCTTACTGAGCTTATCAGAATAAACGAATGATCGGAGGGTGCACGAGTAGAAAGCTGTGCCCCACAAAGGAACCCAGCTGCTGTGCAATACTAACACGAAATTTAGAATGAATATCCTGAAAGATTGCGTGTGAAGTACCGAATTGTGTTGAAGTGAAAAGTATATGAGTGGAAATCTATAGAAGCTAAGTGAACTCATAAAGAACGAAATGAAATAGATTTAAAACAGCAGATGAGGACAGAACGCTAAGAAAATCCTTGCGTTAAGTCGAGAGGGGTTATAGGGTCCAGAAACTGGTAACTGTATATGGAATTACAAAAGAAAAATCATTGGGTAGGACACTGACGAAACCACACAAATCATAAGAGAGACGATACTGGATGAAGCAGAAAATCACAAAACGGGCAGAGAGGAAGGAGGACATGAAGCGTTGGATGTGTTGATTACTTACATAAAAAACAAACCACATTATGTAATTACTCATCAAAGTCTCGGTGTTATATGATTAGGTACCCAGCATTTCATTCAACGGTACGCGGTGTCAGTAACAGCGATGTACTTTTCCTTATGTGACATTACTGTTTTTCGCTGATGAATGTGGGAACCGAAGTAGAAGATCGACATAGTGTGAAAGAAGAGATGATATTTTCCATAACAGGCAAACAGACATTAGACTGAATGTCCTTATGTCGTCACAGAGCAGGGAAAATTGGTTTGCTTCTTGCATTTCAAGTAAAATGGCAATACATATGCTTGTAAATACTGAAGTGATGAAAATGCAATCGCAATGCATCACGCTGAAGAATTCTGACAATTACGAGTAAAAGGTTTGCTACCCTTGTCGAGGCTGTTGAGGGATGTTTTTTGTTCTTTTATGAAGATACTGAGCTGATTCTACTTCTGCTCGCAGGTCACATTCAGTTAGAAAAATAAAATTGTGATGTGCTACGTGATGAGATTTTCCCGCTCTAGTCGGAAATAACTTGGGATCTGTTTCAGAAGCCACAGAAGAACCCAGGCAGGCAATCCGGTAATTCATAAAAGGACATACACCACATAGACGAAAAGCAGTTGGTAGTTTATCAGATGTAGTTTATATCACCACGGTAACGGGCATGGGGAAAGGGGTATCGCCACATAATAATCTCAGCTCAAAGCTCTATTTTTTATCAACAGGTTGTTTATAAAAAAGTGTAGCCTTTGAAAGTTACTTGTTCGTTTGGCAATTTCGTTTTTACTCGCCATATTTTCGTTTTTCGTAATTCACGGCAACATCTTTGCTATAATTCGCGTGTCGCTGCTAAACTCAGGTCAGATTTGATCGAAATCAGCTCTTAGAGCAAACACTTCACATGTCGACTGAAGTTTTTCACATATGTAGAAGGTCGTTGTGGCTGTCAGACAATAGGAAGTCCTCGTTTGATTTCGTTTGATGCTTATTTCGTGAGGTATTTGGCCCGGTCACTATCAATGGACCACCGTAGACAATATATATAAGCGTTATTTATACGGATTTGCTGGTTGTCAAGTTTTGGTAGTACTGCACGTTTAATTGATTTCTCCTGTAGTAGTTGCTGGTACTTGGTGCCACATTTTCTAACACTGGTTCCTAGGCATCAGTGGTGGTTATCTTCTCTAATTTTCAAAATATTTGGTCTTGTGATTGTTGCTAAATGTCATTATCTGATATAATATTATTTGTTTTGTAATAAAAGTAGATACTACGTTTTCCTGAAGGATGCCGATCAAAGCACAGTTTGGAAGAAATTTTAGATCTTCTTTTCATTGGAACCATTTCAGAACTTGAGGTCAGCAAAGGGGAAAAGGATGAGGGACTGTAAAAAATAGTTCTCACGTTCTAGATGTGGGGATTGCGAACAGCTGGATTCAGTACAGAATTGAAAAAACTAGCATCACAGAATCTCTGTTTCTCTGAGCGTCATTAGCAATAAAATTTTCATATTTTTTTCTTTTTTTAAAAATTCGTGATGAGTGTGTGATACAAGTGATATCTGCCTAATAATGCTGTAATTTGTTAAGTAAACCAACAATAAAACACTTTTTCACATTTTTCAATTTTTTTTAAAATGCTTACTCATACATCGCGAAGACCAAGTGTCTTTTGTTGAGGATACCCCTGAAAAATCAAGAATTTTTAAAGAAAATCTAAAATCTGTATAAAAAGTTCATGACAATTGCCGCCAGGTCGCAGGAGGATACTAAGAGTGTTACACTGTGTCACTGACAAAATAGCTTGTGTTGGTCATATGCTGTTTCAAACTATTTAAAATCGAAGAGGTTCCATTCAGCGAGTGCACGAATGGGAGCAAAGCTTTCATTGCTAGAATCAATGTGAGTGTCACTCAGAGCGGGTGTGCTGCGAGGGCGTACTATTCCGCAAGCGTTGCTGTCCTGAATGATTTGCCTGATGATAAGTTCACAGGGGAGGTCAGTCTACGATGTGGTCTGTGAGAGTATACTGGTGGGTTCGAAAGAAGCAAAGCTGACAGTATGCGGTTTTTTATTTGTCTTTTTACAATTAGCCATCGACAATAGACTCCATGTCAATTAGATATAGGTAACTATATTGTATTTGTGTTGTAAGCGGACTCAGTACATTTTGCTGCCAGTATCGACTTCGGTTAAAAGAGCAGTGTTCTTAAGTTAATTCAATAGAGTAATTCAGTTTTCTAACATACACATATCACGCACACCTTACAACTTTCCATTGTTCAGTTGAATTTTGTCCCAATGTTGGCACATGGACAAAAATTATTTTGAAATTTAGAAGTAATTATCTGTATCCAGGACGAGTATTTCCCTGTGCAGCGGAGTGCACGCCGTTTCGTAGATTCCTGGCACTCTGAAACTGTATGCCGGAGCGGAAATCTCGCCTTTCGCGAAAAACGCTCTTAACTACGGAGCTCCAAAGGCGCTATTGACGACTTGCCGTCAAAGTTTCAGTTCTGCAACTAAATTTCTCTTGTTTTCCGAACTTTACTTTCCCACAATACGCTTTCTTCTGTGAGTGCTCTTCTCACAAAGTCTGTCAGAGAACTTCTATGACGTTTAAGAAGTAGCAGAGATGAATAGAAAGTATGAGTTAGAAAATGTCTTCTATACTGCCGTAAGCAGTTAGTTTCATAAGCGTGAGGTCCCTGGATCGAATCTGGCTACCGGTACTTTTTCTGCTTTTATTCGCATGCTATTCTGTCAACGCGCAGTATCAACGAAATCCCTCCCAAATATATTCCGCTGGCGCAGCTTCATTTTTACATGTGGTGGAGAGCCTTATAAAACGGGTATAAAATCGCGCGCACATTATCGAAAAGAATTGAGATATGACTTCTAGAGAAGATTGTATAAAAATTTAATTAATTGTACACCTTCAGTCGTGTTTACCAGAATTCGGTGAAATGCTTCGACATCTATGGAAAGCCGCTAAAGTGTATGATCATTGAGAACCGTTTGTGAATATAAACCCAGATTGGTTTGCAGTAGGCACACTGGAAAATCATGCTGTTTCTGCCTCGTGATGACTGGGTTTTGTGTAATGTCCTTACGTTAGTTACGATTCAATATTTCTAAGTTCTAGGGGACTGATGACCATAGATATTAAGTCCCATAGTGCTCAGAGCCATTTGAACCATTTGAAAATCATGCACATGCAAAAACTTGGCATTCCTCAAACGTGCTGTAATGATTACTGTTGTCCACGTTCTATCGTATATTCCTGCAGTGCTCCATAGGTTACGCATTATGATTGTCAAAAATGGATATTCAGTAGTTTTAATGAAATGACTATACTGATTTGATTGGAAGTCCTCGTGTACCCATTTTTTATTTGCAGTCTCCTTACAAAAAATTTTCTCCTTTATTCAGTGTAAATGTTAGAAGAGAATCATTAATTTCTGATAATCTGCACACTCACAATAAATCAATTTTTCGAATTACTTGGGAATGAAAGAAAAAAAAGAGCTACGAGCAGTAAAGTTCAATACATTGGCTTCGCCCTCATGAAGCTACTCGATGACAGGTTCGGGTGTGGACTGCTTGAATATTTGCGGTCATACAAAATATATAGGGTGAACATTAATGGTAGCGACAAAGTGCAGGGACGGGTTGCGGACGGGAAATGGAGGAAAAAAGGTCCTATACGCATGTGTCAGGAAATCAGTCGTTGCCACAGTAGATGGCGCTGACGAATGACAGTTCCTCTGGCCACGGACTGTGTGTTCCTTGTGTGTTGCAGGCTGTCTGATTGACGCAGCGTACTGTGAACAGCAGAATGGTCCGATATTCATCTCGGGAACAAGTTGATATGATATTTGTATTCCGTCAATCAGATATAAACGGTTGAGAGGCAGTACGCCTGTACCAAAACCATTACCTTTGGGGATGTCAACTACATCGCTCAACATTTCAAACCCTTTTGGGTGTCTGTGTGGTCATGGGTCCCTTCGGACAAACGAAGTTGCAGAGAGGCGGCGGACTGTGCGTACACCAGATTTGCAGGACCGGGTTCTACATGACATTGAGACGAAGCTTGGTAAAAGCTCCAGGCAAGAGGCACGCCAACATGGTGTAAGCCAAAGTACGATTATGTGTATCCCGTAAGACGGGTATGTTGCATCCCCTGGAGACCACTTTGAACATGTGTTGTGACGTGGATTTTAAGCAGCTCTGTACTGTGTTAAGGGACGATCTGTTGACGTAGCATGCACATCGTACATTTCCGGACACATGTACATAGGACCTTTTTTCCCCCATATCCAGTCAGGATTAAGTCCTTAGAGTTTGTCGGTTTTATTAATGTTCACCCCGTATGAGGATGCCCTACATTTTGAAACTCGGTATCCTCGTAAATGGTTGAGAGCTGTGTTTTCCTATCTACATATGTTGAAGTCTTAGTTGTTGTAATGCCTCCAAATGCACTTGCAAATTTCTCTACAAAAATAGTGAATTATGATACTGCTTTGGATAGTGACAATTATTAGTGTGATAATTTCTGCTATATTTGAACTGTAATTCATAGGGAGGATGTGATTCATCTACTATCAGTGAACTCTACAATACCTTTGATGAACAATAAAAAGTGACTACCGACTATTGTTCTCTTCTCTTCGGTATCCTGAGCCAAGCATGTAAACATGCGTGATTTCATTGATTGAGTAATAATTAAGTCAAATAATAACTTGTTTTACTTCAGGTAATATGACATTGTCTCCAGTTTATCAGTATTTGGTAGCAATATGTTGACTAGAATATTAGGTCAGACACCAACAGCCACAGATCAAATCTTCTTAAAGTATAAATCTTGTTCTAAAACTACATTTACTTTTATGCAGCAGATAATAATCGATCTTTTTTAAGTTAATGTTCATACAGCGCGTCAGCTTAAACTTCCAACGCGTAGTCAATTATTGACGTACTGCCAACGATGTATTATTACTCTCGGGCAGACATAGCTGAATAAAAATTATACTGAGTTTTCAATGAAAATAACCATTTGAGGAATCATTTTAAATATTAGCAGTTCTGTGTCTAAGTCAAATTAGGTACTTTGAACTTAAGTGAAGGGACTGTTAATTATAACGTTTCCGCTCTCCCATATCTGAAGTACAAATTCAAAAGTCACTTAAAGAAGGGTTTGTTTCCCAATTCTCCTAAAGGAAACGTTATATCGTGCCCTACAAACTAGGACAGTTGATATTAAAAAAAAGTCGGGAATCCGGGAGAACGATTTTTAAAAGGTATCTTCATCGGCTCTTGATTAATCAAGAAGTTATATCGATACATCAACGGAAAAAATAACGACGTACAAAAAAATGGCTCTGAGCACTATGGGTTCAAAAATGGCTCTGAGCACTATGGGACTTAACATCTGTGGTCATCAGTCCCCTAGAATTAGAACTACTTAAACCTAACTAACCTAATGACATCACACACATCCATGCCCGAGGCAGGATTCGAACCTGCGACGGTAGCGGTAGCACGGTTCCAGACTGTAGCGCTTAGAACCCCTCGGACGCTCCTGCCGGCTAACGACGTATAAATTAGCACCGTATATTTATATTACATATTCTTATTATTACATGTTCTAGATATTATGTATCAATGTTTTTCAACCATTTTGAATACGCTACCTCTTTCCAAGTAAAAATGTTCTGGCTACCCCCAGAACCGTAATTGAAGTACGAGGGGCGTTGGAAAAGTCCGTGTAAAGTCCAAGAGATGACACCACCGGCGTTTATCGAGGATATGTTTAGATAGTAGCATCTTTGGAAGGAGCGCACACAAAGTTTCAGCCATATTGGTCAATTTCTTTATGTTTGGCTTTCATGTGAATCAAGGAAGTCGAGTGATTGTAAAAAAACGGACAAAGAAGAATTTCGTGTGGTGATTGTACATAAACATTCCTTTATGAAAGGCAAAATGCGTCATGAGAGTAAAGAGAAGCTTAATAAACATTACGGTGACTCTGCACCTTCGATCAGAACAATTTATAAGTGGTTTCAAAATGTTAGGAGTGGCCATATGGGCACAAGTGATACTGAACGTTCTGGACGCCCTGTGGAGGTTGCGTCTCCAGAAATCATCGATAAAATCCATCATATGGTGATGGATGACAGAAGAGTTAAGGTGCATGAGATTGCTAGTACTGTGGGCATCTCTAATGAACAGGTACATAATATTTTGCATGCACATTTGGACATGAGAAAGCTATCGGCAAGATGGGTTCTGCGATTGCTCACACTTGACCAAAAATGTAATCGTGTGAAGTGTTGCAAGGATAGCTTGCAGCTGTTCAGGAAGGATCCGCAGGACTTTAAACGTCGTTTCGTTACTGCGAATGAAACATAGATACCTTACTATACTCCTGAGACCAAACAGCAATCTAAACAATGGGAGAATCTGCACCAAAAAAGGGGAAGACCATTCCTTCGGCCTGAAGGTTTATGGCGACTGTCTTTTGGGGTTCGCAAGGGATAATGCTCATAGAATATCAGGAAAAGAGTAAAACTATTACAGGTGCATATTATTCATCATTATTGGACCGTATGAAAAACGAGATGCAAGTAAACGCTGGCGATTGGACCACAAAAAAGTCCTTTTCCATAACGACAATGCACCAGCACACACTACAGTAGTTGTGGTCGCAAAATTAATGGAAATAGGATTCCAACTCGTTTCACATCCTCCCTGTTCTCCAGATGTGGCTCCCTCGGACTACTATCTGTTCCCCAATTTGAAGAAATAGCTGGCGGGACAAAGATATTATTCAAGCGAAGAGGTGATTGCAGCAACTAATAGTTATTTTGCAGACTTAGACAATTCCTATTATTTGGAAGGGATCAATATATTAAACAGCGTTGGACGAAGTGTATAAGTCTAAAAGGAGACTCTGTCGAAGGTTTACCCCAAATACGTAAATGGTTTTTATTTTTGTACGGACTTTTCAAACGCCCCTCGTATGGTAAAAAGTGTAATGAAAGTACCAGATCTGAACGTGAGCGAATTTGCAAGGTGCTTTCAAAAACCCTTGTCACTTCCGTGTGGCATTTACCATAGCAAATGATCGTGACGAGCCGGCCGGGGTGGCCGAGCGGTTCTAGGCACTACAATCTGATACCGCGCGACCGCTTAGGTCGCAGGTTCGAATCCAGCCTCGGGCATGGATGTATGTGATGTCCTTAGGTTAGTTAGGTTGAAGTAGTTCTAAGTTCTAGAGGACTGAGGACCGCAGACGTTAAGTCCCGTAGTGCTCAGAGCCATTTGAACCATTTTTGTTATGGACACGAACCATACGTTACCAGCCATGCTGCAACTGCTTTCTCTGCGACCGCGACCCGCTGAGCAAGGCTTTCCGAACCCTCAGGGTGTCGCGACACACAGATCGGAAAACACTGCTGTACACCAACAAGCTAGCAGCCTGCCTATCTCCCTTAGAACAAGAATTGAAATGGAAACGATGCACATTCACGCTTAGCGATAACCTCAATGCAAGCAAAGGTCACTGCATGTAAGTGGCACAATAAAAGGTGCCCGTCGTTCGGTTTCGTCACATATCGGATTTGTCTGAAACACTTCAAGTCAACTTCCCTGTTTTTTTTTTTTTTCATTTCTGCCAACGTCAGCGAACTAGCAGTCGTAGTGTCGAAATTACGTAGTGAAGCCAAACGTTGCAGTTTATGTTGGTGGCGCCGAGCGCCAGGCCCACGAGAAACAGAGGCCATGGCGCGCATGTAACGATCATAGGCCTGAGCCAGCTTGCTCGCTCAGTTGAGCACACAAACTGCGTTTCTACTCGTGTTAACGGGTAACTAGGTGTGTGTGTGCAAACGAGAATCTTCTTCCGGCATTCCATATTACGAAGTCGTACAGTTTGTTGTTCCTACAACGATCGCACGTCTGTGGAGTTACTAATCATTTGTTATGGCTGTAATGGGAATAATAAAATTAAACTCTTACCACAACGATTTTCGGCTGCAAGAGGCACCACGTATTGTATGGAATGAGGATTGTTAAGCGGGAAAGACCAAATGCAATAAAGAAATCGTTGCGACTATTTATGTAGAGCATGGATCTTACATTACTTCATACTGCAAAGTTGTGTATTTTGTTGCAGTACTAGTAATAATCATCAACATTCCGTAACAGCAGTTCCACTAGAAGATGTAATTCTCGTTAGTACGTTAACATCCACTTCCGAGTTATGGCTTAGAAACGCATTTCGTCTGCTGAGCTGAGCGAGCGAGCTAGCTTAGGGCTACGTTCGTTAAGTACGCGCCTCGGCCAGTCCTCGTGCACCTCACGCCGAACGCCGTTTACGTCAGCATTGGCCTCACACGTCTCCGCCCACCGCAAAGAGTAATCTTGTTATTAAGATTTTTGTTCATCATTTTCAGCAACTGTTTTGAAGAATGCCAATGTGAAGAACTAGCACACTAGCTGCGTTAAATATTGTTTTTTTAACGCAACTGGTGTGCTATTTCTTCACATCGGAAATCTTGTTATTCCATTTACACTGCACCCCCCCCCCCCCCAGTGCAGTCTGACTTCTTCTTTTGAGCCACCTACTTAATTCATACATTCACACAGTGCAAGTTGAATGACGTTCTACTACAATTTCAAAAGAACAACTTCAAATATTTACCGAAAATTTTGAAAAAAGCGTAATATAAAACAAAAAATCTGTAGGCTATGTTGCCACTCTGATATCGATATAACTATAAATCGGCTTAAAAAGCATCGCCGATATACACTCCTGGAAATTGAAATAAGAACACCGTGAATTCATTGTCCCAGGAAGGGGAAACTTTATTGACACATTCCTGGGGTCAGATACATCACATGATCACACTGACAGAACCACAGGCACATAGACATAGGCAACAGAGCATGCACAATGTCGGCACTAGTACAGTGTATATCCACCTTTCGCAGCAATGCAGGCTGCTATTCTCCCATGGAGACGATCGTAGAGATGCTGGATGTAGTCCTGTGGAACGGCTTGCCATGCCATTTCCACCTGGCGCCTCAGTTGGACCAGCGTTCGTGCTGGACGTGCAGACCGCTTGAGACGACACTGCATCCAGTCTCAAACATGCTCAATGGGGGACAGATCCGGAGATCTTGCTGGCCAGGGTAGTTGCCTTACACCTTCTAGAGCACGTTGGGTGGCACGGGATACATGCGAACGTGCATTGTCCTGTTGGAACAGCAAGTTCCCTTGCCGGTCTAGGAATGGTAGAACGATGGGTTCGATGACGGTTTGGATGTACCGTGCACTATTCAGTGTCCCCTCGAGGATCACCAGAGGTGTACGGCCAGTGTAGGAGATCGCTCCCCACACCATGATGCCGGGTGTTGGCCCTGTATGCCTCGGTCGTATGCAGTCCTAATTGTGACGCTCACCTGCACGGCGCCAAACACGCATACGACCATCATTGGCACCAAGGCAGAAGCGACTCTCATCGCTGAAGACGACACGTCTCCATTCGTCCCTCCATTCACGCCTGTCGCGACACCACTGGAGACGGGCTGCACGTTGTTGGGGCGTGAGCGGAAGACGGCCTAACGGTGTGCGGGACCGTAGCCCAGCTTCATGGAGACAGTTGCGAATGGTCCTCGCCGATACCCCAGGAGCACCAGTGTCCCTAATTTGCTGGGAAGTGGCGGTGCGGTCCCCTACGGCACTGCGTAGGATCCTACGGTCTTGGCGTGCATCCGTGCGTCGCTGCGGTCCGGTCCCAGGTCGACGGGCACGTGCACCTTCCGCCGACCACTGGCGACAACATCGATGTACTGTGGAGACCTCACGCCCCACGTGTTGAGCAATTCGGCGGTACGTCCACCCAGCCTCCCGCATGCCCACTATACGCCCTCGCTCAAAGTCCGTCAACTGCACATACGGTTCACGTCCACGCTGTCGCGGCATGCTAAAGACTTCGATGGAGCTCCGTATGCCACGGCAAACTGGCTAACACTGACGTCGGCGGTGCACAAATGCTGCGCAGCTAGCGCCATTCGACGGCCAACACCGCGGTTCCTGGTGTGTCCGCTGTGCCGTGCGTGTAATCATTGCTTGTACAGCCCTCTCGCAGTGTCCGGAGCAAGTATGGTGGGTCTGACACACCGGTGTCAATGTGTTCTTTTTTCCATTTCCAGGAGTGTATATCGACCCGTTAGGGAAAAAATACCGTTACATCAATATTTCACCAACATCCGTAATACACATCCTAGTAATTTTCAAGAATGGTTGCCTATCGAATTTGGAGGGTTCCAAACGATACATATCTAAGATGGGATAGTAAATCGATTATGGAAGACTCGCTGCGCGCGTTGCGAGTATGTTTGAAGGTGTCCCTACAGAACGACAAAAGAAAAGCGTTAGAAAAGCACTTGCAGATTGAAAGGAGACGACTTACCTTAGCCATCGTCGATGTTATCGTCTTGTGACAGTCCTCGTGATGTATAAGCTGCTGGGACAATTCCTTTTTTCCCGTACCCAGGGTAAATTCTGCCACTATCGCGCAGGAATATCGGCTGAGTGTCGCATGCGTCGACCTTCCCCTGTTAACGCAAGTTGTGAAAGTGTAGGTACTGGAACAAATACAGTTCGTCCCTCTGTCCTGGACGCCCTTCTCTTTTTATAGTAGGCTTCACAGCCTTCCACAGCCGTTCTATATTCTGGATGTGGACACTGGCGTCATCTGAAGAGACATACTCCACAGAGTGGTTCACGAATTTATGCTCGAACCCTTCAGCTTTGAGAGTCTGGTACGGCTGAAAGACGTCTGTGATGACTTTTGTTTCAGGCAGTATGAAATGTTTTATGAGGCCCACTAAAGTCGCCTTGTCTCTGGACGATACCCTCACAACTAAACACTTGCGTGACTCCTTTTCTATCCCACCAAAAACCCAAATATGATCTACTTCACTTTTAGAAAGTCGTCCTCTATGATTCTTTCATCTAACAATATTAGACTCGTCTACTTCTACTATTTTATTCTGTCCACCAATTGGCACACTGTCATTTGTCACTATCACGTAGCACACTTCTCGGCAAAACCCCAAGTAGTCACAGTAGGTATTCGCCGATAACTCAGTTTCTGATGCTGTGGCTTGCAAAGTATAATCTCGAATCTAGCACGACACAAGAATTACGCTCGTGTGCATCGACAGTTTAGAAGATTCGAACCACGTATTTTTCCTGATGCTGGTTCGCAATGAAATTGCAGCGGAATCTCAGTGTCCACACTCCTCTTACGCAGTTTCACAGACTTCGCAGAACCACAGTCAACACAGTCTCTCCTTTCGTCGTCCGGCAGAAGTCCATATTTCCGGCAAAAAGTCAAACATTTGTCTATACTGGATATGCATGGAATTAGAGTTTTATATGTGAGGCAATCCGCAGAAGGAACATCAGAAGCAGCACACATTACACTCGCTATGAAGAGAAACTGTGTCGATTTCCCAATGAAATCACAAACAGTTATGGTGGGAACGTAATGTACTCGAACTGAAGAAACAACGCAAAACTGATAAACATGACGATCACAAATAATTTATCATAACGCGCGCCACGAGACTTCCATAATGGATTTACTACCGCACCTTCGATATGTATCGTTTGGAGCCCTCCAACTTCGTTAGGCAATCATTCTTGGAAATTACTCACACCCTGGCAATATAAATCAAATCGGTTGGGGGAGGGGGGGAATTCGTACGGTGCCATTGTTAGTGAACTTCGATGGCCTTAAAAGACACAAAATATCTCTGCACGATGTCTTGCAGATGAAATTTCGCCTGTTGTGCCTGGCAGTGAGAGTGCCCAGCACTCCTGCGTGTTCTCGCTGCCCTATGATGCATGAAGGCACCTTTGTGCTGAGCTCGAGCCATTGTGTGCCTCAGCAGCCTGTTGTCTGGCGTTCATGTGAGGCAAACTCGGGGCGGAAATTGTCTATAGCCGGCCGCTACGAGCCGGCGTGACCTCGGCTTCCTCTTCTCTAGGTGCTTGCTGCATGCAGCTACTCTCACCCGCCCTCTCGCCCACCCGCAACAACTCATACACACACACACACACACACACACACACACACACACACACACACACACACACACACACTCAAGCGCTCGTGCATGCACGGAGAGTGAGAAGAAGGAAACATGCGCGAAAGCATGTTCATTGTTGTCGTGAATATGCATTAAATTCCCTAGCAAGCTCTCGAAGCAATTTTTGTTTAATTTCCTCTCTGCTGTTCACAGAGTTCGTCAACAGTGTTTCGTAGCGCCAGAAATATTACGAAGTAACTTTGAGAAAGAACACCGTGCAATTAACTCCTATGAAAGCGCTTGAAAGGCTCCAAAGTGTTCCACAGCTCCGAACATTCACTGAGGCTACAATACGCGATCCCACAGATTTACCTCCGAGGGTTCTGTTTTTTCTCTTGGCTTTACGTTAGGGATTCAAGTCCACATAATTTAAACCATCAGTACACGGACCGTGCATTCGGACGTTGAGCGTACCAAGATCCTGACGTCATAGCCTTGAAAAAGCATGTTGGGGAATCTTTTCGAAAGTGCAGAGCAATATCTAGCATGCAATATATTCCAAATGTGCCTTAGAACACAGACCAATAAGATGGAACAACCACACCTACGTCACATACATCTCATCTCTCTTCAGTACAGAGTCGTGAGATGCCATACCGATTTTCAGTTGAAGCCCATAAGCATATATGACATTTCTAAGCAGCGGCAAATTGAGGCTCTCTCGAAGACCCGTCGTTAATTTTACAATTTGTTGTAAATGACGGGAAACGTCACATTGGTGGTTAAAGAATTACTGTAAGTTGCGCGTTAGGATGTATGCCGTTTCAAGGCAACGACACATTGCAGATCCATCAAAAATGCATTATTCTTGTTATGATAATCAAATGTTAGTAAAATATCTCCGATTGAAGAGTTCAGGAGATGGTAAGATGCAAAGTATGGTCGCAAATCAATCTTGGTCGTTGTAGGGTCACGAGCAGAGTCGCAGAATTGGACGTTATCATGTGATGTGTTGCTGGTCCGTGTCTCACTAGCTCCAACCATATTTTAATAATCTTTGCGATTTATGATTGGTACTGCTACTTTACTAGTTTTATTAGAGTATATTCTATAATATTCGATGTCATGTAAATATAATTGCGCTTTTCTGAGGGGTGCGTTTGTTCGACTGGCTTAATCTATGACTGTTTGTACTGCTTACAGTAAAATGTTTTGCACTTTCATGACTTAAATTTAGTATCTCGCATGTTGTAAAAATTCTGCTACTGAATGGAAAAATTGTTGTTGTTGTAGTCTTCAGTCCTGAGACTGGTTTGATGCAGCTCTCCATGCTACTCTATCCTGTGCAAGCTTCTTCATCTCCCAGAACCTACTGCAACCTACATCCTTCAGAATCTGCTTAGTGTAGTCATCTCTTGGTCTCCCTCTACGATTTTTACCTTCCACGTCGCCCACCAGTACTAAATTGGTGATCCCTTGATACCTCAGAACATGTCCTACCAACCGATCCCTTCTTCTGGTCAAGTTGTGCCACAAAGTTCTCTTCTCCCCAATCCTATTCAATACTTCCTCATTAGTTATGTGATCTACCCATCTAATCTTCAGCATTCTTCTGTAGCACCACATTTAGAAAGCTTCTACTCTCTTCTTGTCCAAACTATTTATCGTCCATGTTTCACTTCCATACATCGCTACACTCCATACAAATACTTTCAGAAATGACTTCCTGACACTTAAATCTATACTCGATGTTAACAAATTTCTCTTCTTCAGAATCGCTTTCCTTGACATTGTCAGTCTACATTTTATATCCTCTCTACTTCGACCATCATCAGTTATTTTGCTCCCCAAATAGCAAAACTCACCTACTACTTTAAGTGTCTCATTTCCTAATCTAATTCCCTCAGCATCACCCGACTTAATTCGACTACATTCCATTATTCCCGTTTTGCTTTTGTTGATGTTCATCTTATATCCTCTTTTCAAGACACTATCCATTCCGTTCAACTGCTCTTCCAAGTCCTTTGCTGTCTCTGACAGAATTACGATGTCATCGGCCAACCTCAAAGTTTTTATTTCTTCTCCATGGATTTTAATACTTACTCCGAATTTTTCTTTTGTTTCCTTTACTGCTTGCTCAATATACTGATTGAATAACACCGGGGAGAGGCTACAACCCTGTCTCACTCCCTTCCCAACCACTGCTGCCCTTTTATATCACTCGACTCTTATAACTGCCACTTGGTTTCTGTACAAATTGTAAATAGCCTTTTGCTCCCTGTATTTTACCCCTGCCACGTTCAGAATTTGAAAGAGAGTATTCCAGTCAACATTGTCAAAAGTTTTCTCTAAGTCTAGAAACGCTAGAAACGTAGGTTTGCCCTTCCTTAATCTAGCTTCTAAGATAAGTCGTAAGGTCAGTATTGCCTTGCGTGTTCCAACATTTCTATGGAATCCAAACTGATCTTCCCCGAGGTCGGCTTCTACTAGTTTTTCCATTCGTCTGTAAAGTATTTTGCAGCAGTTACTTATTAAACTGATAGTTCGGTAATTTTCACATCTGTCAACACCTGCTTTCTTTGGGATTGGAATTATTATATTCTTCTTGAAGTCTGAGGGTATTTCGCCTGTCTCATACATCTTGCTCACCAAGTAGAAGAGTTTTGTCAGGACTGGCTCTCCCAAGGCCGTCAGTATTTCCAATGGAATGTTGTCTACTCCGGGGGCCTTGTGTCGACTCAAGTCTTTCAGTGCTCTGTCAAACTCTTCACGCAGTATCGTATCTCCCATTTCATCTTCATCTGCATCCTCTTCCATTTCCATAATATTGTCCTCAAGTACATCGCCCTTGTATAGACCCTCTATATACTCCTTCCACCTTTCTGCCTTCCATTCTTTGCTTAGAACTGGATTTCCATCTGAGCTCTTGATGTTCATACAAGTGGTTCTCTTATCTCCAAAGGTCTCTTTAATTTTCCTGTAGGCATTATCTATCTTCCCCCTAGTGAGATAAGCATCTACATCCTTACATTTGTCCTCTAGCCATCCCTGCTTAGCCATTTTACACTTCCTGTCGATCTCATTTTTGAGACATCTGTATTCCTTTTTACCTGCTTCATTTACTGCATTTTTATATTTTCTCCTTTCATCAATTAAATTCAATATTTCTTCTGTTACCCAAGGATTTCTACTAGCCCTCGTCTTTTTACCTACTTGATCCTCTGCCACTTTCACTACTTCATCCCTCAAAGCTACCCATTCTTCTTCTACTGTATTTCTTTCCACCATTCCTGTCAATTGCTCCCTTATGCTCTCCCTGAAACTCTGTACATCCTCTGGTTCTTATAGTTTATCCATGTCCCATCTCCTTAAATTCCCACCTTTTTGCAGTTTCTTCAGTTTTAATCTACAGGTCATAATCAATACATCTACATCTACATCACTACTCTGCAATTCACATTTAAGTGCTTGGCAGAGGGTTCATCGAACCACAATCATACTATCTCTCTACTATTCCACTCCCGAACAGCGCGCGGGAAAAACGAACACCTAAACCTTTCTGTTCGAGCTCTGATTTCTCTTATTTTATTTTGATGATCATTCCTACCTATGTAGGTTGGGCTCAACAAAATATTTTCTCATTCGGAAGAGAAAGTTGGTGACTGAAATTTCGTAAAAAGGTCTCGCCGCGACGAAAAACGTCTTTGCTATAATGACTTCCATCCCAACTCGTGTATCATATCTGCCACACTCTCTCCCCTATTACGTGATAATACAAAACGAGCTGCCCTTTTTTGCACCCTTTCGATGTCCTCCGTCAATTCCACCTGGTAAGGATCCCACACCACGCAGCAATATTCTAACAGAGGACGAACGAGTGTAGTGTAAGCTGTCTCTTTAGTGGACTTGTTGCATCTTCTATGTTTCCTGCCAATGAAACGCAACCTTTGACTATCCTTCCCCACAATATTATCTATGTGGTCCTTCCAACTGAAGTTGTTCGTAATTGTAACACCCAGGTACTTAGTTGAATTGACAGCCTTGAGAGTTGTACTATTTATCGAGTAATCGAATTCCAACCGATTTCTTTTGGAACTCATGTGGATCATCTCACACTTTTCGTTATTTAGCGTCAACTGCCACCTGACACACCATGCAGCAATCTTTTCAAAATTTTGGTCAGAGTCTACATCTGCCCCTGGAAATGTCGTACATTTTAAAACATGGTTCCTAAATCTCTGCCTTATCATTATACAATCTATCTGAAACCTGTCAGTATCTCCAGGCTTGTTCCGTGTATACAGCCTTCTTTTATGATTCTTGAACCAAGTGTTACCTATGATTAAGTTGTGCTCTGTGCAAAATTCTACCAGGCGGCTTCCTCTTTCATTTCTTTGCCCCAATCCATATTCACCTACTACGTTTCCTTCTCTCCTTTTTCCTACTACCGAATTCCAGTCACCCATGACTATTAAGTTTTCATCTCCCTTCAGTATCTGAATAATTTCTTTTATTTGATCATACATTTCTTCAATTTCTTCATCATCTGCAGAGCTAGTTGGCATATAAACTTGTACTACTGTAGTAGGTGTGGGATCGTATCTATCTTGGCCACAATAATGCGTTCACTATGCTGTTTGTAGTAGCTTATCCGGGTTCCTATTTTCCTATTCATTATTAAAACTACTCCTGCATTACCCCTATTTGATTTTGTGTTTATAACCCTGTAGTCACCTGACCAAAAGTCTTGTTCCTCCTGCCACCGAACTTCACTACTTCCCACTATATCTAACTTTAACCAATCCATTTCCCTTTTTAAATTTTCTAACCTACCTGCCCGATTAAGGGATCTGACATTCCACTCTCCGATGGAAAAATTATCAAATAAGAATGACCCTCTAGTTTTGCTAAAAAGTAGAAATGCTGAGATACTTTTTATCTTCTGTGGAGAACTATAGAAATTTGTGTTGCACTATTTGTAATGGAACTTTTACAAGCCGATGTCATTGACTGGGCATGGAACTTTTCTTTTATACTTATAGCATTTTCATCTATATTGAAGTTGTTACGTCAGTATACTACAGACATAACGTGACTAGTGTATCGCCTAGGTAAGAAACGTGCGTTTCAAAATAGCTAACGTAGTAGTTTTACTCCAGTCCATTTCGTAAACAGTGTTATTTACGAACCGGATACACCCGATAACTGCCGCTGGAGCGCGCTGCGATCACGTAAAACATGAAGAGGCACACGTATTGTAAGCGAAAGTCGCATCGTTTCAGAGTCTTCATCAACATGTTGAACTCGGCACGCTCAGTGTTGACGTTAGAAAGCATGGCCATTGTGCCGACGGTGTAGCAGTCTAGTTATTAATGTGAAGAGAGGTATGAATAGCATTCTACGTGATTTGCCTCTCACTGGGAAAACTTCCGGTAATTTCTAGGAGGCCGATAATGAAGAGAAAGCTAGAAAACTAACGAAAGGGTAACATTGTACGATGCCGACAACACCGTGACTTTCAGGAAGCACTTTACAAACTTTAAGGTCTAGGCTGTTCTAGAAATAACACACTAACAATGCTAAAGCTACAACTCAGGGATCACAACTAAACGCAGTGAGGATATCTGCTCTCGTTCTGTGTTAATCTGCATTAAATATGCATGGACATTGTGGGTAACGTATGCCGTGAATGGACGTGGCTCTTAACGTGATATGTTGTGATGTCGATACCGCTTGCATCCTGCTACAAAGAAGGAACTGCTTTTCTGATTTCACAAAGAAGTACTTGATATCCGTAGAGAAAATAGTAGGCCATTGAGGAACAACCAAGACACCAAAATATACGGTCCATCCTCTGTTGGTATACCAGCCAGTAATTGATCAACTCAGATCCAGGATCGTTTTTCTAAGATTACCAAAAACATCGTAGCAACGTTGAGTCGAAAATTGGTGAGCTAGGGATTAGAACATTAATCAGTGGTGGCTGGGATAAATAGGAACTGGGGGACTTCTAAGGCATTTAGCAGGATGCGCTCCAGTGTTAGGATAGAAGACCAACCTCTACATGTGGAGCGTAAGCGTGTAGTCCACGCTACGTAAGTGAGGAGGAAGGAGCTACAGGAAACCGACTACACTGTCGTTATTGTATCCAAAACGAATAGGCAGACTTGTGTAACAGGTAGTCCAATAATAGGAGTAAGCAATTACTGATCAAAGATAATAAAAAAAGAACTAAATGTGGTTCTGCGGATAGAGTGTACGTCTGTTGTTGAGTGTCCACTGTAGACAAAAATTTATCTTAACAATACTTCTTAACCCTGTATGCTCCATTATGCAAGCAGGTTGCTCTAAAACCATTACTGTGCTTCTCAACGTGGGTAATAATGTAAAATAAACTATTCACATCAACATAGATGAGGTAAAAGTCCGTAAGAACGTTGGCTAAATGAAATCATTGTTAATTATTGAATGGTTTGTTTTCATTGCTTTACCTGTCATAATGTAATTTGCCGTTCTGGCGTTTAACCACAACGACCCTCTTCGTTGCAAAACCTACAGCACTTCCAGTAACCAACTTTCGGTCGAAGAAATAAGGAAATCTTTGACGTATTTATTTTGGTCTCTCGGTGTCTGATAGTACATATTTTGCAGGCCGGAGTGGCCGAGCGGTTGTAGGCGCTACAGACTGGAGCAGCGCGACAGCTACGGTCGCAGGTTCGAATCCTGCCCTGGCGTGGATGTGTGTGATGTCCTTAGGTTAGTTACGTTTAAGTAGTTCTATGTTCTAGGGGACTGATGACCTCAGAGGTTAAGTCACATAGCGCTCAGAGCCATTTGAACCATTTGAATCAGTACACATTTTAATTTATGTTGGCCTTGATTAATAACAGATTGTTGTTGTTGTGCTCTTCAGTCCAGAGATTGGTTTGATGCAGCGCTATATGCTACTTTATCCTGTGCAAGCCTCTTCATCTCCGAGTAACTACTGCAATCTACATCCTTCTGAATTGCTTAGTGTATTCATCTCTTGGTCTCCCTCTATGATTTTTACCCTCCACGCTTCCCACCAATACTAAATTGGCGATCCATTCGGTTCCTCAGAACGTGTCCTACTAAAGGATCCCTTTTCCTAGTGACGTTGTGTCACAAATTCCTTTTCTCCCGAATTCTATTCAGCACCTCTTCATTAGCTACGTGATCCACCTATCTACTCTTCAGCATTCTTCTGTAGCACCACGTTTCGAATGCTTCTATTCTCTTCTTGTATAAACTATTTATCGTCCATGTTTCACTTCCAAATATTAAATTACCTAGTGTAAATAGAGGACAGAAGTAAATCGAAAATTAACATTTGGATTCACTGACTGAGCTCAGTGAAAGCTGCAGTTTGGCTCTGACGGAGGTGGCTGTCACATTTACCCGTAATCCGATATTAAGAAGTATCTTTCGCAATAATGACCACAAAAAGCAAAGTAGACACATACCGACTGTCGAAAAGCTGCATAGAATCTGAATGTCTCCTAGAGAATGATATATTGTGGCACAGCTACTAAGCAAAGCGTTTCGGCAGAGTGGGATGTGTATACACCGAAGAGCCAAAAATTATGACCCCTTGCTTAATAGCTTGTTTGTCCGTCTATGGAATGTCACTGATACTGCTTATCAGGGTTCCTATAGTTTGTTGGTGGGTTTTTGGAGGTATGTGGCATTAGATGTCCAGGCGCAGGTCATGTAATTCCAGTAAGTAACAGGCCGGTGATTTGCGTACGCGGTGATGGCACCATATACCGACCCAGATGCGTTTCATAGGGTTTATATCAGGCGAATTTGGTCACAGAGACATCAATATGAGATCACTGTAAAGCTCCTCAAACCACTGTAGCACGGTTCTGGCCCCGAGACAAGGACAATTATACTTCTGAAAGATCACAACGCCGTTAGGGAAAAGATTAAGCATGAGCAGGTGCAGGTGCTGCTGTCAGCCTGTCTTCGATTATTAACACAGGTCGCATGCAAGCACAGGAAAATGTCTCCCGTAGCATAATACTGCTCTCATCAGCCTGCGTCCATGGCGCTTGAGGGACCGTTAACCTCGACTATGGCGTTTGTGAAGACGACCAGCGACCTAGTGTAGCGGATCGAGACACCTGAAGAGCTAATACCTTTCCATTGATCGACGGTCGAATCCGGACGGTCACCTGCAAACTGAAATTGTAACTGACGTTATCGTTGGGTCAATATGTTAACACTTACCGGTGGTCTGCTGCTCCATGTTCAGTAATATACGATGATCAGTCTGCTCCGAAACACTTGGGCAGGTACCAGCATTGTGTTCTTTCGGCGGAGATACTTTACAGAGCAGTCAAGCCTCCGAACCTCACCCTCTGTGAAGAGTCGTGGACGTCCAACCATTTAGCGTCTATTGCTAGTTTCACTGTCCTCCTGCCTCTTTCTGTAGATGCTCACGACAGTAGCACGTGAACATTCGACCAGCTTCACCGTTTTCGGGATGCTCGTTCACAGGCTCTGCGTAATAATAATCTGCCTCTTGTCAAAGTCATAAATCTCAATGTATTTCCCATTTTCAACCCATTTTTTCGCTACGGTCATCGCCTGTCTGTGTTTGCTCCATTTACATACTTTTGTTACCGCGTCACGTACCCATAGTGCCAACAGGCGGCATCCAACGTACGGTGGGCAGTGGTAATAATGTTTTGGCTTACCGGTGTACTGTTCTAAACATTCTGTTCTGATTTATATACTACATAGTGATTTTTTTCTGCTGTATAGTCCTGAAAATCATGAAAGAGTCCTAAGTAGAAGATATATCTACAGGGTGTGGTAGATAAGTAATGAGACTCAGTCTAGAAAAACAAATTTATTGATCCAATTTGTACAAAACGTTAATATTCTTCAAAGTACTCGCCTTGGGCGTCGACACAACGTTGTCAGTGCGTTTTCCAAGCTTCATAGGCCCCACTGTAGTCCGTTTGAGTTATCCCAGTTAGTGCCTTCGTGACAGCACGTTGGTTGTTCGGAATATCGTCGAAACGATGACCCTTCAGGTACCTTTTGACCTTTGGAAATAGGAAGTAATCAGGAGGACTCAAGTCAGGGCTGTATGGTGGCTGTGGCAGAACTTCAATTCGGGTCAAGTAGGAGTCCACGAGGAACGCAGTGTGCGCCGGAGCGTTGTCGTGGAGGAGACGTCAGCGTTGAGCAAGGTCCTGTCGCTTCCGTTTGACGACTCTGTGCAATCGCTAAAGGACTTCTTTGTAGAATTCGGCATTGACAGTCTTCCCCTGAGGGACAAACTCTTTGTGAATTAACCCCCGCTTGTCGAAAAACACAGTCAGCATTGTGTTGATGCGAGACTTTGACATTCTTGCTTTCTTCGGCCGCGAGGATGCCGGTTTGTGCCACTCCGAGCTCTGGGCTTTCGTCTCTGTGTCGTACTGGGATGTCCACGATTCGTCGCCTGTTACTACGTTGTCTAAAAAGTCTGGATTATTTTTCAAATCATTCAACATCTCACGGCAAACGTCCACTCGTTGTTGCTTTTGTTCGGCGGTGAGCACTCGTGGAACCAATTTTGCGCAAACTTTCCTCATCAACAAATCTTGCGTAACAATTTGGTGAACCGTAAATTTATTCACGGAGACCTCATCGGTCTCCTTAAACGACGGTCGGAGTCCAGGAGTTCTTTCACTTTGGCCACCGTTTCATCCACACGACTCGTTGAAGGGCGTCCAGATAGTTCCATGTCTTCAACGGATTCCCTCCCGTTTTTAAATTCATTAAACCACCGGAACACTTGAGCTCTTGATAGGGAGTCTTCTTCGTAGGCCTCCGTAATCATAGCAAAAGTTTCCGAAGCAGTTTTGCCCAAGCGAAAGCAAAATTTGATTGCATACCGCTGTTCTATCGAGCGATCCATCTTCAGCGTTTTCACAAGTGTCATGGGCACACAATCAACATAATATGCGAAGCTCGACCCTCATTGCACCAGAGCTCCGACGCGACTGCGAACCGGTTCTATTGTTAGCTCAGATCCCCCACGACGTGACGTACAGGTGGAGACCGCCCTGCGAGCGACTGGGGCGCCGCGCGGCGGCCAGTCTCATTACTTATCTACCACACCCTGTATCATGGTTCGTGGTGTTGAGTCAGTGTCACGACGCGGTATTCTATGCACTTCCGTCGAAACAAAACTACAGATTCTCGCCCTTTGCTGTTTTATTGACAACAGTAAAAAAATCTGGAGGTATCTAACGTGCGACAGTAAATAGAGTACAACTGCGAATGAAATATTAAATTTCATTTTTTTAAATGCATAACAGTGTATACGTAGTGATATTGCTAAGCGTTGACATCCTGTAAGGAACAATTTCTTAGAGTTTCAGCTGAAAAAAGGTATAACGGACGTATGAGCGGAAATCAGTTCAAAGAGGGTTACACTAACATGGAAGTGGAGATAAAAGACTTTTGACAATAACCCCCGTATGAGCTTCAGACAGGTGGCTCAGCAGGATGGTGTAAGCAAGACGACCGTTTGGAATGTTCTCAACGACATCTGTCACAATCCGTAGCACTTACATCGGATGCAAACCTTATTACCCCGCCTCAACGTTTACATCTTTATCCACATCTACATCTGCGTGACTACTCTGCAATTCGCAATTACATTCCTGGCAGCTCGCACCTTCAAGCTCTTTCTTTACCATTCCATTCTCGAACAGCGCAAGAAAAACGAGAAGTTAAACCTTTCTTGCTCCATCTCGGTGCCCTCTTGAGTGTGGAACAAAATCAATAATACGGGCACAAAAATTCCACTTGCCTGATGGTTCTCATTTGTACTTTCCACCACTGAAACCCACACTGTCAAATATCTGTTACTTTTATCTTCAAATGGGTGTACCTGTCATTTGATCTTTCTCGCTCCTTACACTCTCAAGATTGTTTTCCTGCTGTTTGTCCCCATTTATCAGAATCACCCTATATATTCGCACGACTTGGTACCAAGCGCTTCCCTGAGGGAGTTTCATAAGCCTTCTGCTTTTCCTCATCTGTAGAAATTATTTCTGAGACAATATGAGCGACTCTCTTAGAATGTTTGCAGATAACGCTGTCGTTTAGCGTTTAGTAAAGTCATCAGATGATCAGAACCAACTGCAAAATGATTTAGACAAGATATATGTGTATGATGTGAGAAGCAGCAGCTGAGTGTAAATATTAAAAAGTGTGAGGCCACTGACTCTACATCTGCTAAACTTCGACTTCAGTGTAACTCACACAAATCTAAGGCTGTAAATTCAACTAAATACAACGGATTACAATTACGAACAACTTAAATTCGAACAATCACATTAAAAAGATGTTTTTGGGAAGGCGAACCAAAGACGGCATTTTATTGGCAGAACACTAAGAAAAGGCGCCAGATCTAGTAAAGAGAGTCCCTCCACTTCTCTTATTCGTCCACTTCTGGAGTATTGGTGTGCGGTATGGGGTGCTTATTGCGAAAAAGAGTAGAGAATTCATATCATAGAAATGTTGGGATGCAAGTCGTTAAAACAAAGGCGTTTTTTGGTGCGCCGAGATCTTTCCATGAAATTTCAATCACCAATTTTCTCC
The DNA here is from genome assembly GCF_023897955.1 of Schistocerca gregaria. Taxonomy (NCBI): domain Eukaryota; kingdom Metazoa; phylum Arthropoda; class Insecta; order Orthoptera; family Acrididae; genus Schistocerca; species Schistocerca gregaria. The sequence goes on from NC_064923.1 coordinate 485,176,199, forward strand.
TCCGAAGAGTTAGTATTTTGTTGAAACCCTTCTATATAGAGAGAAATGATTTGGGATGGAAATACTTAAACATAAGTTTTTCCCGCGTGCTGTTCGAGAGTGAAACGGTAGAGAAATGGTCTGAAGGTGGGTCGTTGATCGCTTTGCCAGATATTTAAGAGTGAATTGCATAGTAGTCATATAGAGGTAGTTGCTTAGTAAGTTGGAATTTCGTACCAAAAAGTAGTTAAAGCAGTATTCCATTTTTATATAGGATAGTTTAATTATTACAACAATTTCAAAGCAGGGCCGTTTTCAGTACCGTTTTCTGGTGCACTATAGTATACTTACAAAAATCTATTTCTTGTTTCTCATATTCCTTTTCAGGTCAGCAATATGCTCTCCAGACTTCGCTTATACAATCTGGATGGGCGTGAAACGTAAATGACATTGAAAGACTGATCTTGAAATAATGGCAACATACTTTTTTTATGAAATTACCGATACATTGAGCAACGTCAGATACAAGACACCACAGCGTCTTTCTATTAGTTAACACCAAAGATACGTTTGCTCAAGTAAGCGCCTAATTGGCTGGAAAACAAAATATGAACTGAAACATGATAAGAAAAATCCACACATTATAACGACGAAACTAAATAACTGTCATGTAACAGACGGGTTAGATGTGACGTGTTACAGCATCTTTCGTGGAATGACATACAGACAGTTTGTTCTCAACGCTTAGCGAAGTATGTTATACCTTATTGTAGTCTGAAGCATATCCGGCGAAATCACAAAAATCTGTTTAACCTAATCACTTGTTTGTTAAAAAAGTACCATCAAGTAGGATAAGTATTGAACCTGCACTGGCATGTTCCTTAAAAATGTTGTCCATAGTAGAAAGATATTATCCCAACTTCCAGTTTGGGTAAATTTGATGAACACAGCTGAAACCATTGTGATAATGTACAGTATACTGGAAAAAGTATTCCGTGTTCTGATAGGTGGTAGTATGGACGAAACCAGGAAAGAGATGTCGAGTCAGCATGGGTTATAAGATGCATACCTTAAGAGCTAAGAGCACTTTCTGATCTTCGGTACTGTGAAAGACATTTGTTGTACTGCAAGCTCTTTGCTATTACGAACGATGAACAGAATGCCCTAACCAAATGAGAGCATATTATTCTCATAGTATTAAACAGAAGAGCTTCTAATGTCATCTGCTTCTCATTATATACGGTCCGCACTTGCAAGACATAGGCAACGGAGGTGATTAATATCGCGTCCACTCATAGTAAAGCATCATTCTGTCCGAAGTCTTATTGAAACACGCACTCTCTGAAAAACTCCAGGTTGATCACTGATGGGCAGGCATGTATTGACGGTGTGTTCCTGTGGTATTTGTACATCATTAATGGGGCTTTACGTCCATCCCCCCCCCCTCCCCTGCTAATCCATTGGTGCCTGCCCCAGCATGTCAGGCAAGTCGTTTGAAAGGAACTGGCGATACCGTGCACCCGGCAATCCGTTTGGCAGTATGTCAAGTGCTATTAGTGTATCGCCAATAATTCCTGCCCATACATTACTTGTAAATCGGCTCTGATGCCTTGGTTCCTCAACTGCTTGTGGATTTTGCCAGCCCGCACAAATTGATCATGAAAACTGATAATTTCATCTGGTGTGAAACCAGCCTCGTCTGTAAACAGTACGTGTGTTTTCAAAACAACCATATCTTTGAAGTGTCCGTTGCACGACTTCGTTCTGGAAGACTGAACGTTTGGTCGAACGGCTTGGACACGCTGTTCATGATGCAAGTATAGCAACCGTTCACGCACGATCACCCAGACTACAGGATGACTGGCTCCTGCTGAAATCCTGCGTACACTAGTTCCAGGATCTCATTCCACTCTTTGGAAAACGTGCTCCACCACAAGAGGAATACGAATGGTGCAAAGTCTGCCACTATCCGCCGTTGTTGAGGCTACGAAACCAGTGCCTGCTAGTCTTTGGAAAAGGCGCCTGAATAACCGTGCAGATGGTACCTTACGTTCTGGATATTTTTCAGCATCGGTTCCTTCCACTTGTAAGACCATAATACAAAATCATCTCTGACATTTCCCGTGTGGAATAATAGACTTCCATTAAGCTGGTAACTACTTGATAAAAATAGATGCAAAAGCATTTCACAAACTTACCAAAATACCAACTGGTTGCATTAGTATAAATGTATGTGCTGCATTTACCCTTAACTCTGAATACGTTTTACGGTTGCAACACTAACAGGTGTTTACTGCATGGCGTATCTAGGAAATAACAAAGGATTGTGGTCTCATTTGTTCACTGCCTTCTGTAGGGCGCTTTTAATAGCAACGTGTTGCAGTGGAATTGATGTGCTTCACAGCAGAGAAGCTGATAAAGTGGTCAAAGCTCTTAATACACGGAAGCGCCAAAGAAACTGTATAGGCATGCGTATTCAAATACAGATATATGTAAACAGCCAGAATACGGCGCTGCGGTCGGCAACGCCTATATTAGACAACAAGTGTCTGGCGAAGTTGCTAGATCGGTTACTGCTGCTGCAATGGCAGGTTATTAAGGTTTAAGTGAGTTTCAACGTGGTGTTATAGTCGGTGCACGAGCGATGAAATGGGGATTTTATCGTACGACCATTTCACGAGTATACCGTGAATATCAGAAATCCGGTAAAACATCTGACCTCCGACATCGCTGCGGCAGGAAAAAGATCCAGCAAGAACTGAACCAACGGCGACTGAAAAGAATCGTTCAACGCGACAGATGTGTAACCCTTCCGCAAATAGATGCAGATTTCAATGCAGGGCTCTCGACAAGTGTCAGCGTGTGAATCATTCAACAAAACATTATCGATATGGGTTTTTGGAGTCAACGTCCTACTCGTATACCCTTGATGACTAGACGACACAAAGCTTTACGCCTCGCCTGGGTCTGTCAACACCGACATTGGACTGTTATTGACTGGAAACACATTTTCTGACCAGGGCGAGTCTCGTTTCAAATTGTATCGAGCGGATGTACGTGTACGGGTATGAAGACAACCTCACGAATCCGTGGACCCTGCATGTCAGCAGGGGACTGTTCAAGCTGGTGGGCTCTGTAATAGTGTGGAGAGTGGGCAGTTGAAGTGATACGGGACGCCTGATACGTCTAGACACGACTCTGTCAGGTGATACGCACGTAAGCATTCTGCCTCATCACCTGCTTCCATTCATATCCATTGTGCATTCCGACGGGCTGCAATTCCGACGGGCTTTAATTCCACTAGGACAGTGCGACACCCCACACGTCGAGAATTGCTACATAGTGTCTCCAGCACCACTCTTCTGAATTTAAACACCTCCACTGGCCAAAAAACTTCCCAGACATGAACATTATCGAGCATTATGCTTTGCAACACACTGATCAGAAGAGATCTCCTCCCCCTCGTACTCATACGGTTTTGTGGACTGTCTTACAGGATTTATGGTGTCAGTTCCCTCCAGCAATGCTTCAGTTATTAGTCGTGTCCATGCCATGTCGTGCTCTAGGGTCCTACACGATATTACACAGGTGTACCAGTTTCTTCCGCTCTTTAGGGAAAATGCCTTTCAGGGCCCATAAGTATTGGTCATTTTTGTCTTGGTTTGGTCCACATTACTACGTCTCAAAATGAGGAAACGTTTTCCTTCATACCTTGTACGTAACTTAAGTATGGCATATTTAGTTTCTGGTAAATGAAAGACGAAAATTCGTTGGAACTTTAACTTAGCACATGTTTTTCAGTACATTTCAGTTACATAGTTCGGTTGAGCATTCACGTCTCCGCACTCTGAAGATTCGCTTCTTCATTCTGGACTCTTAGGCAGCAGCTTTTGCATCTCTTCCTAATGTGGCTAGCTACTCGCCGACAGTCGATAGCGGCTAGGACTGTTAGCATGTTATTTCCTAAATTGATGCCTAAATGATTTATCTTTAGTCTTGCTAATAACACTGCCACTGAAACACATTATTGCATTCATTAGACTTACTTTCAGAACTGCCAGTGAATGAAGAAACATTTTGCCGCCCACATGTTGAACCTTCCTTCAGGACGTTGGGTGCTATAATGTTGACACCTAATAAGCAATGTGACACAGAGTAAGATCTGCATGTCTGATACTTTGCTTGAATTTACAGCCGAGGCTAAAGTTGACGCAATATTTCGAGATTTACGTAGGCATGTTGCTACGTGTTGTCGAACTATCGTTACTTTGGAGCTGCTGCCCCTATGTAACGCAACAGACAGTATTCAGAGAGCTTCGAATATTACTGACAGCACCACCATTGTAGAGAGCCACATGGAGTTAATGCCCTTTCCTGGAACATTCATTACAGCACAAAGTTTACACTGGAGCTGAGGTTGATGAAAGGCCATCGTTTTAGGATGCTGTCATCCACAAATGTAATGACTGCAGTTTGGGGCGTAACATTTAGCGCTGACCGGCATTTGGATGCGACTAACTGTAACCCACCATCCCAAAGCACTGGGGTCCTTAGAGCTCTGGTCTGAAGATTGTGTATCTCATCTGATGTGGAAAGCTTACAACAGGAAACTGAACACGTGTGAGACGCAGATACGTCATGCTTCGGACCATAACCGGAAGTACAGTGTCGCCACTGCATCAATCAAGTTTCTACTATATGCTTGGAAAGTATGAAATAAAAGGAGATGTCTTTCTTCAGTCTTTTCTGCATCTACATCTGTACTTCGCAAGTCATTTAACGGAGAGTGTAGAGGGTATTTATGGGCCACTATCTATTCCTCCCTATTCTGTTCCATGAGTCGGTAAAGCTCCGAGTGACGTGAAGTTTTTCTATTTTCTCGTCGTGACTCTTTCCGGAGATGCTTGTAGGACAAATTAACATGCCGTCCAACTCTTCTTTGAACAAAAGTTCTGGAAGCGCAAGAGGAGACCTTTCCGCGATGCACTGCGCCTCTGTTTTAGCGTCTGCCACTAGAGTCCGTTGAGCATCTCCATAACGTCCCCCGTCGAGTAAACGATTCCGTGACGAAACGCGTTACTCTTCTATTAATACTATTTGGTAAGGCTCCCAGACCGATGAGATATATTCGAGAATTGGTCGAAGGAGTGTTTTGTAAACCACTTCTTTCGTGGATAAATAACATTTTAGTAAGATTCTCTCAGTAAATCTTACTCTCGCCTGTGCTTTTCTTAAAGTTTGTTTTAAGTAGTCATTCGTCTGAAGCACGCTATTAATGATGTCTCTTAAATACGTAGATGGTGATCTTTACTAGTGTAGCTAGTGTCGGAAAGTCGAGTTTGGGCTGCAATTATCGTATGACAGAGAATCTTAGTAGCTATTCCAACTCCGAACTGATTTACACTGGTAAAAAAATTGGTTTCAGGTGCATATCTGGCTCTTTGTTTGACGATATGACATACAAGCTTTCATTTGACAAGTGGTAAGGTGAGTGAACAGGATGGAATCGGAGGAGAGAGACTGCGCGCTGCTAGTTAAGCTGCTTTATGTGAAAGACAACAATTACAGTGCTACATTGAGAGTATCATCGACTGAAAAGTCTGAGGAGAAGCCTGATGTCATTAAATGGTTTAAGGAAGATGATAAAGCAGTTCGAAAAAACGGGTGAACTTTGTGTGACACCTGGAAGATGTGGGCATCCTATGTCGTTGGCAGTTATCGGAGAAGTTGATGTTGTTACAGCTGACGATATAGGACGTGCTCGGGGTGGTGCTAGCACTCGTGTAGTGTCACCAGAGTTGTCCACCCCGTGGTAAACAGTACAGAAAATTTTGATGTCTAAATTGCAGTAGTATCCGTACAATATTCAGACATTACAGCGACTGAAAACTCATGATTTGCAGCAATGTTCTGAATTTGCTCTTCGGTTTCTGTCACGGATCAAAGTTAATGACATGTGGTCGGGCAGTTTTCTATGGAGTGACGAGGAACGTTTTACAGTAAAGGGTGCACGGAATTTATAGAACTGCCCAATTTGGGATACTGTTAAACTGTGTGTTGCGCACGAAGAGCCACTGCACTCGCTATATGTGGCTCTGTGGTGTGGATTCACAAGCACGTTTAAGTAGTTCTATGTTCTAGGGGACTGATGGATGACCTCAGATGTTAAGTCCCATAGTGCTCAGAGCCAATTGAACCATTTTTGAACTAGATTTATCATTCGTGAATAGAAACTTTATAAAAGGCACTCATCATCAAATGACTTTACCTTTACTCTCCGTTCTTCTTCGAAGAGAATACCCCCAGAGAGCCCGTTAGGTATACCGAGATGTATTCACATTATCAAGACTTCCTAGAGTACAGTATGAGGCTCCTGCTTTGGAAGAGCGCAGCTGTGTGGAAACCACTGTTTTCATGCAATGTGGTTATTAATACAATTCTTCTGATATCATCTACTAGATTACTTCTATATTTTAAAGCAGTAATGGACCTACCATAGTTCTGTGGGTCATCCCTGAAATTACCCTTACATCTGTCAAAAATATCTCTAAGCATTATGGGACTTAACTTCTGAGGTCATCAATCTCCTAGAACTTAGAACTACTTAAACCTAACTAACCTAAGGACATCACACACATCCATGCCCCAGGCAGGATTCGAACCTGCGACCGTAGCGGTTGTACGGTACCAGACTGTAGCGCCTAGAACCACTCGGCCACTCCAGCCGGCTTACACTTGTCGAATATGTTCTGTTAAGTATTGAGTTCTAACTGCAAGAAAGTCTTGAATTCAGTCAGAAATCTGGTCCAAAATTGCTAAGCTCGAACTTTTATTTTCACTAAATGACAGTCCTAAGGTGTGCCGGTTGCCTTCCTGAAGCCGGTCGTGGTGGCCGTGCGGTTCTAAGCGCTACAGTCTGGAACCCCGGGACCGCTACGGTCGCAGGTTCGAATCCTACCAAAGGCATGGATGTGTGTGATGTCCTTAGGTTAGTTAGGTTTAAGTAGGTCTAAGTTCTAGGGGACTGATGACCTTAGAAGTTAAGTCCCATAGTGCTAAGAGCCTTTTGAACCATTTTTTGCCTTCCTGAACTCTAGGAAGACAACATCAAAAATGACTCTGATGTCTACGGCACTGTGGATCAGTCATGGAAGAACAGAGCAACCCGCGTGTCACAAGATATCTGCTTGCTGAATCTATCTTAATTTTATAGAAGAGATTTTCGTTCTCTAAAACGCCATAACTTGTGAGCGTGAAACATATTCCATAATTCTACAGCAGCTTGATGTCAGCAATAGAGGGCTATAATTAAGAGCAATACAGGGCTATAATTAAATGCATCTCACGTACGACCACTCTTGAAAGCGGCAATGACTTGCGCTTTTTTCCAATCCCCAGGTATCCTTCGTCGCTCCAGCGCATTAAGAGAAACTGCTGAGAGAAGGGGAGCAAGTTCTGTAGCATATTCTCTGTAGAACCTTACACGTGCTTCATCTGGTCAAGCTGCCTTTCCAATGTTAAGCAATTTAGCTTATTTACTATTCTGCGATAGTTTGTCTAAATATCTGGCATATCTGCAGTCACAGGATGATTGAAAAGCGTGTTTTATTGCGGTCTTCCATGATCACAAAAAATTCGGAAGACCGAATTCAGAATTTTTGTCTTCTCTCTGTCGTCCTCCGTTTCAGTTACTTATCGTCATTGCTTGATTGAAAAGATGATTACGACCGCTTACTGACTTTACTTAAGACCAATACCTCTTAGGATTTTTAGTTAGATACTTCGGCACAACTTTTGCTTTTAATTCATTGAATGCGTGTTGAGTCGCTCTCCTTGCACACATTTTAGCTTCATTCATCTCCTGTTAGTTGACCGGGCTTTGACCTCGGTTACATAGAAAATGAAGCTCTCTTTGGTTTCACAGCAATATTCTAACAGAGCTGTTGAAACACATTGGGTCTTTCCCATCTCTCATAACCTTGCTCGGCACTTATTTGTCTAAGGTATACTTTACTATGCTTATGAGTTTCACCCTTATGTGCTCCACCTCTCTTTCTTCATAGCTGAATATTTTATGATGACAACTGAAATTCTCTACAATTTGTGCCCTGTCACTTTTGAGTTCTGTTAAAGATGATCTGTGGCTGAGGCAGCTCGCTGTTTATGAAACTCTATGTTCTTGTGGTAAACCATACACCACTCAGACTGTTCGTACCGCTGAGGACAGGCGTCCTCCCAGTCGAAAAGTTAGCGAAAACATTACCTAAATGGTCTTTGAAATCATTGGCTATGTGTTGTGAGGCCTCCCATGACTTTAATTTCGTGCATGGAACTGAATCATTTGGTGTTCGAGACACCACTGGACAATCCAAAAGAGCTGCTTGCCTATCTGAGAGTATAAATGGACGTTATTCTCAGCACCCAACATCGCTAAAACAGTATTCGCCACACGGCAGTTAGAACACTATGTTTGTATATCACCGGCATCAAAACATTCATGGGCGGCTAGCGGGTCAACGGTACACCTGTGACATTTTTATCGTCTCTAAACACTCTAAAATGTTGTTTAATGCCCTGTATATGCAGATGTCGTTTTATTATTTAGGAAAATGTTGCGGTAAGGTCTTATGGGATCAAACTGCTGAGGTCATCGGTCCCTAAGCCTTCACACTACTTAATCTAACTTAAACTAACTTACGCTGTGGACACCACACCCACACCCATGCCTGAGGAAGGACTCGAACGTCCGACGGGGAGACCGTGAGAAGGCGCCTGAGACCGCGCGGATACCCCACGCGGCTATCAGATAGGACATGTGAAGAGTAGCAGTCGTGGCTGTACAGAGCAATATGTTTTTCTTATATTGTAACTGTAAAACAGCTTTATAATTCTACGAAGACCAGCATTCCAAAACATAAATAAAAGTTATCGGTTCGTTGTCAGGGTTCCAGCAAAGGGCATTATCCAGATCTATCATTCGTGAATAGAAACTTTATAAAAGGCACTCATAACCAAATGTGTGTTTTATATTGGGTTCGAGAGTGATTCGAAATATGAATAAAAGTGAATGAGAATGTGGTCGTTAGAGGCCGGAGATGAATGAGGGAAGATCTCGGGCGCGGATTTATCTGAGGCGCCATGTCTTCATACTCGTGAAACAGATGTATCCACAGTACTGCCCGAGCGAGCAGGCAAGACTTTCCTCTACCTCCGCCCATCTGGGCTACGGGAGCGTGCGTGTTTACTGATAGAAGGTGCGTCAAGCTGTGGCAGCTGGTTCGTAGAATTACGAGGATGTGTACTGTGACGCATAGTGGCTCCATTATCACGTTATCCAGGACAGTGGTGTAAATTGAAGACAGCAGCTTCTGTTTAATTACTAATAAAATAGCTGTTACACACAACAGCGCTCGCATATCAGTAGTTTTGCTATGATGAGTGATGGTGAGTAAGTACGCTAATGTACAAGCAATAACGTCAGCTGCACTCATGTATCTGTCTGTCTGGCTCAGCAGAGTTCGTGGTGTGACTGGCACAAGTTACGCTATAGCGGCACATGCGGTGTAGCTGCCGAGCGGTGCGTGCGTAAGGAAGTGGGTTCGAGCGTGTATCTATGAATCGTACTACTGAAGTATACAGCATGTACATTATTGCAACAAATTTAACAATTTTTAACATGATTTATCCCTGTTGATGTTCTAAAAACATGTTTCATTCCTCACTTCACCCTCTTAGGGGTAAATTAGGTTCCTCCTCAGGGTCCAGTCTGTCTCCATACATACCAGATTTGATTGAAAGTTTCTCAGAGGCTTGGACGCGAAAACGTAACACATACTTACTTTCGCATTCATGATGTTATTATGGAAGTATGGGTTAAACTGTTTGAGTATTGTGTCAGCATTATACTCACTGCGTTGAATCGTGTCATGTAGAACATATCAATCAATAAAAGGATTTTCACAAACACAATGAAGATCGAACTTCAAAGAGTAAATAGCTTTTTCAAAAGAGTAAACATGTTTCCCTAATTTGAGTTTATCCTCATCTATATAAATATTTTGTACTACACACTTCATTAAGTAGCCTACGTCCTTCCTCAGCGTTCAAGGTATCTCCGTAATAGATTTCATCAAAATCGCTCCAGCTGTTTAGTCGTGAAGTGGTAACAGGTAAACACACTTCCACATTTATAATATTAGTAAGGGTATTCTACGCAACCAATTAATGATTTGGCAAGCAAAGTTAGCGCATAGGAAAATACCGAAAATACTGACCGACGTGCTCAACATTTAAAGAAGAAAATGGAATGAATGTAAGTGTGAACTGACATTTAGGTCAAGGCATTCCACCTTACGGGCATCATCGACTAATAAGCCACGTGTCGTGGCTTATTAGTTAATACCTCTGGAAATTGGATTTGTTGATGTGGTTTAGTATTTTAGGACATAAATATTTTACGGAACCATTAGTAACACTAAAAAATGTGGCTACCTTGTCAACCAGCATTAAGAAAGAGGGCCTGTCGTTAGTGTTACTCGCTACGTCCATTGTGTCATAAATCACATGCATCTGTTTCCCACTGCCTAGTCCGCTTTCGGTATCAGCTCCACACAGCGGCCCTGGTCCAAAGTGTTTCAGGGAGTCAAAGGGAACCAAGATCTGGATTTCTGGGCGATGGACTGAACCCCGGAGTCCTAAACCACCGCGCCACCTCACATGCTGATCCAAAACACGGCACAAGTTTCTTCAGCGTAGCACAAGTCACTGAAGTCCAATGGAATGTCGCGTGATAGCTATTAACCTTCTGCATGTAATTACAAATGACAAAGGGGAACTTGAGTTCTCACATTAGGTTTGTAGCAGGACATTAGGAGGTGAACATTTCTCAATCTTTAACTGTGTCCTGCGGGTTTCAAGTTTCAACTTACTCGATCACTTCACTTAAGTTCTAGAGAACGAAAAGCTTCTTTCCGCGCTTCGATGGAGGGTAAAAATGGTGGAGATTCTATACACACTAGGGGGGTACTAGAAAATTTCTTCCAGGAGTCGAAGAAAATTGGATTCAATTAGGACCAATGCAGGGGAAGACCACCAATAACTGAAAACATTAGCCTGATGTACAAATTCGCAGCACAGTCTCTTTTTCTGGTGTCTAAACTTGTATGTGGCGTTTTACACCCAGTGCAAATTCAAATTTGTAGTAAAATGCTCGCCATTTCTCACTGGCATAGAGAGCTGAACTTTTCATCTGATAAGAAGGAATTTATGCCAGGTGTGAGGTAATTAACAGTGAAAACTGACTACGATAAAAGCATACGGTACTATGCGCATGAGAAGAAAGATGAAGCACCCAGAAGACATGGTCAGATGCCAATAAAACTTCGAACTTGCACACGACATCTGTGGGTACGTAAATAATCAGTGTGTCTGTTCTCTGTGACCGGTAGAACGGCAAGAAGAGTGAATTAGGTTTATCGTATTTGTCTTGTTATCAGGGCTGTTGGGGTAAGTGAGAGGCGCGAACAGTGTGAGATGTTGAGTGATCACTGCGGAGAACAGTGATGTGCCTCGTGCTCGTGTGAGGCAGCGTTATCAGCACTTGACAGAGGTTTCAAAGCGGCCTCATTGTGGGTCTTCATTTGGCCGTCTGGTCGAATCATACAACATCCAGATTTCTGGGTAATTAGGATGTGACAGTGGCCTAGTACTGGACTGTATTAGACGTTTTACTATGTATGGAAGACATTAATTTCGTCTAGGTTCCAGTCGGCCACGTCTGACTACTAATAGGAAGCATCGCCATACTGTGCTCTAGTCACGTCGTAACCCTTTCACAACTGCCCCTGCAGTTGGAAGGAAGGAGTAAGGAAGATAATAGTAAAACGTCACAACGACAGCCCGGTAATTAGTGAAGGAGCACAAGTCCGAATTGCGAAAGGATGGGGAAAGATCGGCCGTGTCCTTTTCAGAAAACCCATCCCGACTTTTGTCTGGAGAGACTTAGTGAAATCACGGAAAACCTAAATCTGGATAGGCGGACAAGGATATTAACCGTCGTCCTTCGGAATGCGAGTCCAGTGTACTTACCACCGTACTCTCGTCCGAGAAGAGGTAACGGACTCCTTTCTACATTCTATGTTACCTGGTCGATTGATCGGAGACTAGCAGCACCCGGAGAACAAACTACTGTTCCATACGTACGCTGCCGCTACAAAAAGAGGCTGGATTTGGACTGGGAAGGACGGATGGCTGATAATGGCGTCCCATTTTGTCTAGCGGTGAATCGCTGTCCTGTTCTTCGCCGGATTATCATTGCGGCGAGTACTGCAGCAACGTGGGAAGATATCCCATCCTTTCCATAGTTTGGAAAGGCACAACGCTGTTACTTCTGGCACCCTCTCGTGGTGATGTATCGGATATGACTTAAGGTCACGGGTAGTAGTCACACAGGAATCTCTGACAACAAAACGGCACGTCACCGACAGCCCGCGTCCTCATGTGCTTTCTCTCACACGACAGTATACTGGTGCCATTTTTCAACACGAAAATGCTCGTCCGCATATGGGATGCAACGCCATACTGATAAGTGGACATATAGTGCAAAACTCTTTGTAAACGTGACTAGATTTTATACTCTCTGAAACAACATGACATACCCTCCGAACCCAGGAAGTTTCATCTAGTTTCCTCCTCCACTTCTATGTGCCTGTCTTTCTTTTGTCAGGAAGTGTAGAAGTAGAAACCTTTCATTATACATGGGCTCATAAGCGAACCTTTTGCGAGCTAACTGCAAATTTGTGGTTACAATCTGCCACTTACTTCATTATTAAGTATTGTCCCAGTTACTACAAATGATCTGAAATGTAAACTTTCAGCTTAAGTGATCATGTAAACAGGCCACCAATTTCTCCCACAGCCCAACTTAACAAGAAATACAATACAACTTCTGAACTTTACGTGTTAGAATTTACTCTACGCTCTGTTAAGTGTCATTCCACGTGTTGCCCTAGCATGTGGATACAATACTGTAATCGTCTCTACTGATAAGAAAAGAATTTTGTCAAACACCTTCATAACGGTTCCCAAATATTGACTTGCTGCTCCATTTCTTCATGTTAACGTGAGTGCAGAACATTTTATTTTTGAGATGACCCCAGACAGAAAAATCGGAAGGATCAAGAGGATCTTGTAGTTCAACATACCGACGCTTACTCATGCCATACCTATTCAAAGTGGAACATACCGGCTCTTAATATGTCATTTTGTCGAGCAACAAAATGCGCCAGTGCTGGATCATGCATCTACCATATTCCTAAACCACGTGCAAAGGATGAAATTTGAGCCGAAGTAGATGGGGAGTTGTTCGCAGAGTTTAAATTTAAATTACATTGATTCTATCTAAAACACTATTTGAAACGGAAGTCATTAGCTCATAGCCACAGATTGGCAATTATATCGCAAACTACTCTTTTCGGAACGGTGTTTACGAGAATCTTTTGACGTCCATTATCGTATTTACTAAGGTGACAGAAGTCACGTTTGGTTGGTTGAATTGGGGCAGGGTCCAGACAGAGAGATCATCAGTCCCATCAGATTAGGGAAGGATGGGGAAGGATGACGGTCGTGCCTTTGCGAAGGAACCGTTCCGGCAATTGCCTGAAGCGATTTAGGGAAATCATGGAAAACCTAAATCAGGATGGATGGATGCCGGTTTGGACCGTCTTCCTCCCGCAGTGACAGAAGTCATGGGACAGCGATGTGCACAAATACAGACGGCGGAAGTGTTGCTTACACAAGGTATAAATGGATAGTGATTTGGCGGAGCTGTCATTTGTACTCAGGTGGCTCACGTGAAAAGGTTTTAGACGTGATTATAGCCGCGCGACGGGAATTAACAGACTTTGAAAGCGAAATGTTGTTTGAGCTAGAAGCATGGGACATTTCATTTGGAAGTCGTCAGAGAGTTCAGTATTACGAGATCCACAGTGTAAATAATGTGCCGGGAATACAAATTTTGAGGCATTACGCCTCACCATGGACGACGCAGAGGCGGAAAGCTTTCATTTAACGACTGAGAGCAGCGGTGTCTTCACAGAGATGTCAGTGCTAACAGACAAGTACATTGCTTTGAACAAAATCATAAACACCACGTGAATTAAGCGCAGAAATCAATGTGAGAGGTATGATGAACGTATCCGTTACGACAGTGCGGCGAAATTTGGCATTAATGGGCTTTGGCAGCAGGCGATCGACGCGAGTGCCTTTGTTAACAGCACGACATTACTTTTAGGTCCTCTGCTGGACTCGTGACCACATCGGTTGTACCCTACACAATTACCGTGACCTGGTCAGATGAGTCTCATTTTCAGCTGGTAAGTCTAATGGTAGGGTTCGAGTGTGGCGCAGATCTCACGAAGCCATGGATCCAAGTTGTCAATAAGCCACTATATAGGCTTCTGGTGTCTCCAAAATGGTGTTGGCTGTGTTAACATGGAATTAACTGGCTCCTCGGGTTCAGCTGAACCGATCATTGACTAGAAATGGTTATGTTCGGCTACTTGGAGACCATGTGCACCTCTTCATGTACTTTGTGGTTCTAAACAACGATGGAATTTTTATGGATGACAATGCAACGTATCACAGGGTCACAATTGTTCGTGATTGTTTTGAAGAACAGTTCGAACGAATGTAACTATGTAGCGATTCAAGCGTATGATTTAGTCTCCGAAATCGCCCGATATAAATTCCATCGCACATTTATAGGACATAATTGAGAGATCGTGCACAGGCAACAGTGTCGCAGTTAGGATGGCTGAGAGACAACAAGGGCTCAATATTTCTGCTGGGGACTGCCGACGAATTGTTGAGTCCATGCGACGACCAGTTGCTACACTATGCTGGGCAAAAGGAGGTCCGACACGATATTACGAGGTATCGCATGAGTTCTGTTACCTCAGTGTGTATTCCCTAATGATAGTTACAGCTATTAATCATGATCTGCAGCTGATAGGCACTTGGTGCAGGGAGTGGCAACTGACCCTTAACATAGACAAATGTAATGTATTGCGAATACATAGAAAGAAGGATCCTTTATTGTATGATTATATGATAGCGGAACAAACACTGGTAGCAGATACATCTGTAAAATATCTGGGAGTATGAATGCGGAACGATTTGAAGTGGAATGATCATATAAAATTAATTGTTGGTAAGGCGGGTACCAGGTTGAGATTCATTGGGAGAGTCCTTAGAAAATGTAGTCCATCTACAAAGGAAGGTGGCTTACAAAACACTCGTTCGACCTATTCTTGAGTATTGCTCATCAGTGTGGGATCCGTACCAGATCGAGTTGACGGAGGAGATAGGGAAGATCCAAAGAAGAGAGGCGCGTTTCGTCACAGGGTTATTTGGTAACCGTGATAGCGTTACGGAAATGTTTAACAAACTCAAGTGGCAGACTCTGCAAGAGAGGAGCTCTGCATCGCGGTGTAGCTTGCTGTCCAGGTTTCGAGAGGGTGCGTTTCTGGATGAAGTATCGAATATATTGCTTCCCCCTACTTATACCTCCCGAGGAGATCACGAATGTAAAGTTAGAGAGATTAGAGCGCGCACGGAGGCTTTCAGACAGTCGTTCTTCCCGCGAATCATACGCGACTGGAACAGGAAAGGGAGGTAATGACAGTGGCACGTAAAGTGCCCTCCGCCACACACGGTTGGGTGGCTTGCGGAGTATAAATGTAGATGTAGATGTAGGTGATCTACATAAAGTGCGGGTTGCTTAAAGCTTACTTATCACTTCTGACGTTCTGCAGTTTATAGTCTTTCGAGATTTCCTTTAGAGTTATAGAGCCCATATAGTCCTTTGCGCATATCATGTAACTCTAAGGCGGCTACGACTCCTGTTTTCCTCTGGGGTTCACCTGCATAATTCCTTTGATACTATCATATATTTGTTCTAAGTGGCAGTGCATCTTCTATCATGTTCCTTTCGGTTTCCATAATTACCCCATATCTTCATTTCTGGTGTGATTTAGTCGTGATGCTCCAGCACTTTTGCCTCCAGGACTGCCAATTTCATTGACAGCAATTTTTCTCTCTCTCTTCTTCATATTTTCAAACTTCTAATACATATGCTTTCTAGTATTTCGCATATTATCAGCCGGCTGAAGTGGCCGTGTGGTTCTAGGCGCTGCAGTCTGGAACCGCGAGACCGCTACGGTCGCAGGTTCGAATCCTGCCTCGGGCATGGATGTGTGTGTTGTCCCGAGGTTAGTTAGGTTTAACTAGTTCTAGGGGACTAATGACCTCAGAAGTTGAGTCCCATAGTGCTCAGAGCCATTTGCATATGATCATTTTAGTTTTAATTGTGATCTTATTACTCCAAATGTTTAACAGTTGATTAAGTTTACTACCTTGACATTTTTTAATTTTAAAATGTTTTGCGTTCTTTCCTTTATCAGGTACAGTTATAAGTAGATGTTAAAAAAAATAAGACTAAGATTCGCAGGCTGAGAGTGGTGGTTTTCGTCACTACCCACAACCATATACTCTAATTTTACATGTGTTCATTTTGAAGCCTTATTAGTCATATTCTGAAAACTCCTTCCTCATCTTATAGCTACAGGTATTCTCGGAAGTGAGCGCGTAGTAATCAACGAATAGGGGAGAATCTTCCACTGGCATTCCCGCAGGGTTACGTTTACTTCTCTGTATCTTTAAAACCTCTTTCTGCTACATTTCAAGGCCGAAATGCAGTCGCGTACGTTACGTTCCGAATTTACGGATAAATCCTGCTTCATTTCTCGCTTGTCAGGTTTATTATGTGAATTACTTTCTAAAACTGTAACTAGTGACGGTAAATGACACAGCACTTGCTTCGTAATATTTTAATGCTTACCCTTAACACTTCAAACTCACTGAATCATTTAGGATGGATGAAGGTTTTGTATTTTCCGTTACTGTACTTTTTACACTAGCTTTGTGGTCAACAGCTTTTCAGACTTCAGGAAATTAATAGATCCAGAATTTAAGAACACATCCACTAACCACGACATATGTTTCTTTAGTCTATCTGCAATAATGATGGAGCGCCTCTCAGGACAATTAAGACGGCTATAGACCGTAAATCAATCTTAAAAATAAATTAAAGTACTTTATATCTCATATTACCGTCAAGACCACAAGTAAAACTGAAACCAATCATCTAAATAGTCAACATGTAGCCACTATATATTTACTACGAAAATAAGTTAGTGTCGTAAATTAATTGACACATTATACAATTAAGCGCACTCCAGCATACATGGTGACAAAATACAAGACCAACTAAGAAACTGGAGATTCAGTAGAAAACGCTTGGAAAAATTCTTGGAAAATATGTTTTCAAATATCGTCGTTTAGCACTGTATGCTTGGGATGTCAGGTACAGGTTCAGAATTTGAATGTGAGGTACAGAATCAGTTTGCTGAGGTAGTACACGGCACTTCTCTCTCTCTCTCTCTCTCTCTCTCTCTCTCTCTCCCCCTCTCTCGCACACACACACACACACACACACACACACACACACACACACACGCACACATACTTACAATCATATTAATTCCGTTACTTGTTATACAGGACCAGCAAACTTGACCATTTCAAGGCCATACTGATTAATTTTCAGTTTTGTAATAAATCGGAAGCTAATTTGAGTTCAAATCGCTCAGGTAACCACGCAGGTCAAGAACAAAGAGATGCAGTAGGTCATCGCACTGCACCTGCATGCCAGTAAATCTTCCACTCACCAATGGGTATCTTCTCGGCAGGGGCGTGTCCGGAGAGCAGCGTCACACACACCAGCGTGGCCGTCAGGCTGGAACTCCTCACCCGCACGCCCCTCATGGCTGCGCACTCCGCTAGGCTTCCGCGTACGCAGCGAGGTTGCGGACGTGCAGGCCGGAGCACGCACCGAGCTCGCAGCGCAGCGCCGTGTGACGTCACGGCCGGGAGCGCAGCATCCACGCGCCCGCAGCACTCTGCGCCCGGCGCTGGACCAGCCGGCGAGGGCGGCCGCTCGCAGCCGAGCGCAGCCGACGGCGGCCGAGCGGACACGACAGGTGCCGTCTACGCACGATATCTCGTGCACAGAGCCATAATTTTGATTTCACCTGTCGCTTTATGAGGGTTATCGTTCTGGCAACAGCTAGGGCAGCACGTGCGTAAAGTGTCGTTTCTTGTGGCTCCCGTGCGACAGAAGATTAATTCGTATCGCAAATCTGAATGAGCGGTATAAAACACGAACGTTTGAAGGATTTATCTCGCCGTCCTCTCTCTCTCTCTCTTCCATTATCCTCATGGATTTCCGTATTCAGAGATTTTATTTCCCTATTCATTTATTCAGATATTTACCGTCACACGATTAATGTTCAGATATAGGCTATTATATGAGGAGCATCGTTTCAAATCGTACGAAGCGTACGGATCGCATCTTACAGGAAGCGGAAAAAACGTTTCTTTTCCTAACCAAGTGAAGAATGTCAAAACTCTCGAATTCAGAACGTATATCTTTAGATTATGTTAAAAAATTTTTCATGGCTGAAATAATTTCCCAGCGCATGAAGCCACCATATTAATTTTTGAATTGCCCTTAATACGTTTTGAGCAAGTTCACTGAACAAAACACTTTTTGGTAAGTTTATATGGGTCATCAGCCCCTAGGCTTACACACTACATAATCTAACTTGAACGAACTTAAGCTAAGGAAGACACACACACACACACACACACACCCATGCCCGAGGGACTAGAACCTCCGACGGGGGTAGCCGCGTGAACCATAGCAAAGTGCCTTAGACCGCATGGCTACCCCACGCGGGATTTTTTGTTGATTTTAATTTTTCGCACAGCCCCTCATGTAAGAAAATAAAGTTATGAACATATTCCAAAAGCAGAAACAGTCACTGTTGAGACAGGCATATTGCTAATGGCATGTTTCGTGCGGTTGCCACATTTTCAGATTATCTTAAAACAGCGAAAGCCTCAGTAACATAAGGAAGTCGGCCTGGCTGAAGTAGAAAGTGGTGCAGAGATAGGAGGGCGATCACGAACATTAATTCGCTCGAATTGTCCAAAATGCTCTTCAGACCAATTGCGAACAGCTGTGGCTTGGTGACACGGCACATTGTTACCCACAAAACTTCCATCGTTCTTTGGAAACATGAAGTCCATGAATGGCTGCAGATGGTCTCAAAGTAGTCGAACATAACGCATTACTGATCGGATCGACTGGACCAGAGGACCCAGCCCATTTCGTGCCACCATTGCCTTTTTGACAAGTTGTGTCCCTGGCCTCTTAGGGTCTGCGCCATACTCGAACTCTACCGTCAGCCCTTACCAGCTAAAATCGGGTCTCATCTCACCAGGCCACGGTCTTTCAATCGTTTAGGGTCCAAATGAGATGGTCACGAGCCCAGGAGAGGCGCTGCCGTCCCGTTAGCAAAGGCACTCATTTCGGTCACCTGCTGCCAAAGCTCATTAACGCCAATTTTCGCCGCACTCTCTTAACGGATACATTCGTCATGAGTCCCACATTGATTTCTATGGTTTTTTCACGCAGTGATACTTGTCGTTATCGGTAGTTAAGTTAAGGGCGTCGTCCAATGCGTTGCCCGTGGAATTTGGTATTCTCGGCACACTCTTGACACTGTGGATCGCGGAATATTGAATTCCCTACGAGTTGTGAAATAAAATGTCTCAAGCGGCAATCTACGTTCAGAGTCTACTGATTCAAGTCGTATGGCCGTAACCACGTCGGAAACCCTTACACATGAATTACCTGGGTGCGAATGACGGCTTCGCCAATGCACTGCCCTTCAATACGTTGCGTCCGCTATGCTATCGCCATCTATGTAAGTGTGCATCATTATGCCACGATTTCTGTCACTTCAGTTAAGTATTATGTGAAACTCAGCCATGGACCCTGGGAAAGCAAGAAAAGAAGAGAATCGAAGCATTTGAAGTAGTATTATAGAAGGATATTCAAAATTAGTTGAATGGGCAAGAAAAGGAGTTAGGTTCTCCGTAGAATCGATGAGGAAAACAATGTGCAGAAAACATTGACTGAAAGATAATAAAGGATGAGGACATGTTAAGACATTATGTAATAATTGAGCTATAAAGTGCAAAAACTTTTGGAGGAAACTGGAGAAAATTTCCGCCATACACAGGACACCGTTTTATAGTCTTGTAGCGATTTTGCTTTCCTTTTTTGAGTTGTGTTAAACTACTTATTTCTTTCATTCTTTTCGTCTCTTGCCATTACATATGTATTTTTGCACAATTTGTCAGCAAAGCGTCTGCTGTCATTTCAAGTGTTATTGTAGACATATGGTGTTCATTTATTCCTTTCGCGTATGTGTTTAGGTAGTGGCATGCGATTTAAAAATGTTGTTGACGTTAGTTGTTTAGCTTTTATGTGTGCGTTTTTTGAGAGAGAGAGAGAGAGCGAGAGAGATAGGGATTAAGGGGGGGGGGGAGGGGGCAAGTAGGGTGAGTGGAGTGGAAGAGAATTCAATTTCTTCTGTTGTGGGAAAGAGTATTTTATTGTATAGGAATGCGTATTCATTTTGTATGTTCTTTCTTTGGGCTATTCATTTTTGAATTGATAGTTTTCTTCTGTTATTAATTTGTAGTTCAATTTGTCACTAGCTTTAAGAATTATTGAATCATTTCCTATATTTGTTGGGTTTGGTTCTGATGCTATTAGGTGATCAGCAAATATCGAGTAAGAGCTATTACTTTTCAGTGCTCTGAGATGTTCCGCGTATCGGGTCCCAAAATTCCTACATGATGGGCCTACATACATTGATAACAAATTACAATTTTGGCTATATTTATGTGCTGATGGCTTATCTTCCAAGTATGTTCTGTATTTTGTTGTTAGTCTGGTATGCTATGTCGAGTCCTTGTCTCCTTAATATATTACCTAGGCTGTGTGTTGTTGTTGTATGTCACTTGTTGTTTACTGTATTCCGATTTATTATGTTGTGTTGTGTCTGTTAGTGGATTTGATTCCAGATAATGTGTTAATTGTTTCTGAATTTTGTTCCGTATCTTATCTACTGTCTTTGCATCATAGCCATCCTTCGGTAATATTTGCTTTATTGTGTTTAGTTGTTCTATTTAGTCATATTAATGGGTGTGGAGTACAGTCTGTGTCACAAGTAATTGTAACTGTCTTGTTTATGATTATACGGTGATAGAATTGGTTGTGAATAATTTTGCTGGTGATTGTAGATTTGCTGTACGTAATGAACTCATGATTGTTCTTTCTCTTTCAGAGGACTCACAAGGAAATGATCCAGTCCGACATGTTGAAAGCTGCCGTGAAATTCTGTATACAGGAAGAATACACCGAAAGACACAGTGTCAAAATTGTAGCTGCTAAGAAACACGCAAATATTTTTTTAAAAAAGTCTGAAAATTGGCATATTCTTAGCTCGCCGGGCAAAGGGGAGGGGGGGGGGGGGAGGGATGAACACCCATACAGCAGTTGTAACAGGCAGCGCATGCCAACACGGCAGGAGCATATCCTTGGTTGTCGGAACATCGGTAAAAACTCCAGACGGCACGACGCTGTCTTAATTTGAGATTTCGTTGATAGTTTCTCTGTCACGATCGTTCAGAGTTACTATTCACTAGAATTTGTCATTCATTTAATATCCACAATAATTAGCAGTTCCCTCTGGGGTGTCGCTAAAGTGTCAATAGTGGAGATGAAAGGGAATTTTCTTTGTGTTTTCTTCGTATATGGTTGCCAATGGCATCTGTCTTTGTGCAGCATCCAGAGTTACACAGTGGTGTGGAATTCAGTAACGTTTTTAACCTTGCAAAGGTGAAATATGAAGAATTTTGTATGCAAACGAAATCACCTACTTCTAAAGACCTAATACAGTATGTCATTCATTAGACAATAAAACTGGCGATTCCATGAATTGTGGTTCGAACGGTGATTGCTGTGATAAAAAATTCCAGAACAAAAATACCGTACCTTCCAAGCCCCAAAGAAAGATGTATTGTAATAGGTTTCAGTGACAAAGAAAAGGCTGTACATCTTTTGGCTGAACGAGAGAAAGAAAGAGTCCATTCACTTAAAGTGAAAGTGAAAGTGAGTCCCGACACTGGCCTGAAGCGGTTTAGGGAAATCACAGAAAACCTGAATCAGGATGGCCGGAAGTGGTTTTGAACCGTCTTCTTCCCGAATGCGAGTCCTATGTGCTAACCATTGTGCTACCTCTCTCGGCAAAAAATAATGTGCTACATGGGGGAAAAGATTGGGGTGGCATACTTATATGCAAACTACATTCAGCTCAAGCGTGTATGGATTGGAATTTTGCATCATTTGATAAGTTAATGAAAACTTTAGTTAAAATTATGTATTTTCATTTTCAGAAAAGTAATTTTATTTTAAAAAAATAGTGCTGAGCATACCTGCATGCTAATTTAGACGATAAGTATTTCATTTTCGGTGCTGACTATAATTTCAGGAACTATTTTTAGCGGCATTTCTTTCTCCGCATTCTCTAAAATAGAATAATATGTATTATACAGCAAAGCCTGTTAATTAATGCTATGACAGCACTATGAAATAGTTTTCCAGTATACCAAAGTGTAAGTATTTCGAGAAGGATTTAAACTGGAGCTGTGATATTCTCTAAATAATTGTTTTGTCAACACTGAAATACTCTTACTGATGACGCTCTCCCGTTTTTAACTTTCTGATTCAATATGTTTAATCTTCTTTCATCCTAAGCGAAATTGTATCACTCCTGCATACTCACTGTGCATCTCGTAGGTGCTAGCACTACACTTTCCTATTGTGAATACTTCAAAATAAGCACATTCGTTTGGAGACGGGTATAATGTAGAGGTAATGTCTCTGACTATCGTACGTAAATCTAATCTGCAGGAAAAAACCATTCGAAAAGAATACAAACTGAACGAATTCCCTAATAGCGCACCTACACACTACGAAATTTATCTCGCACTTGCCTCATAAGTACAGAACCGTTTCACCTGCAATCTTCAATGCCTTCAAAAACCTCACGCTTGATTTTTATATGCTCGCACTCGGTGTGCCCAAAATATTAGTCGTAGAGAGAAAATGAACATGACATTTCTGCAGGGATTTTAATGCAATTAAATTTTATATTGGTATAAGTTTTCCGTGGTGGCAATGTTTTTAGAATATTTAAAGGAAAACGCGTTTGAAGGTTACTTTAGTATGTTTTCCTTGCATAATTACGAAAAGGGAAAAAGTATCCCTGTACAAAATGTAATTACGTTGAATTTCCTACATAAATTCGTGTTCATTTCTTCAGTAGGGCTAATAGTTTTATATAGCGAATGAGACAATTTGAGAATCTTGTGTTTGGTATTTCAAGGCGATGTGGGTTCCATGTAACCCGTAGGTAAGGGCAGCTGAAGCACCCTGTATCTGGCCATAAAAAAGCCCTACGATAATAGCTCTTTATTCTACTGTGTCACGATATTTTTCAACAACTAAAGAGCCTCTTACTATCATGACTACTACAACTTTGTCTTACTTATCTGTGAAAAGTAAGCCGGCCGGTGTGGCCTTGCGGTTCTAAGCACTTCAGTTCGGAAACGCGTGACCGCTACGGTCGCAGGTTCGAATCCTGCCTCGGGCATGAAAGTGTGTGACGTCCTTAGGTTAGTTAGGTTTAAGTAGTTCTAAGTTCTAGGCGACTGATGACCTCAGAAGTTAAGTCGCATAGTGCTCAGAGCCATTTTTGTGAAAAGTAAATTATCGTCCTTGGACGAATTCCAGTTTACATCCATAACAAGAATTACTCAGCTATATTGAAGTTAGTAACAAATAAGTCTCTGAAAACAGGTCAAAACAGTATAAAATTAAAGCAAGCAACAGTGCCTTATCAGCATCTCGTGACTAATTCGGTTTGATGTTTGCGACATGAGTAGTACACTCTGGCCACCCTTTAGATGTTCCTATTCTATGGTCCACCTCAAGAACCAGTCACTTGTCAGTGTTCGTATGAACGTACACTAATTATATATTTCCGTCTTCCAAACAATTAAATCAGTGCTTAAGTTCGTAGCGTTTTTTGTTTTGTATGTTGATGTTCCTATTCCTATGGGTTTATTTATCGACTCTCGTCTTTCATTTGTTGTTCACTGTTACTATTTGAGTTCACATATTATCATTTTGTCATTTGAAGATAGTGAGAGGAGCTATTGGAGCTAGAAACTAGAGTGCCAAGTGGAGTAATTTGATTTGTGACATATTCTTCTGTTATAGCTCAGTAGACGGATGGCAGCAGCGGTGGCAGTCAGAAATATCTACGCCATGTGTGGGGATAAGCCACTGGTCAGAGTATAGTAAGAAAGTGATTTTCTCGTTTTGAGGAGGATCATTTTGACATTAGGGCCTCCTCACGTTGAGGAAGACCTTCAGGGTTTTATGAAGATCGTTTAAATGCAATAACACACAATAACCCAAGTCAATGTACTCCAGAACTGGCAAATGTGATGAACTGTGATCATTCCTCCATCGTGTGACATCTGCATGCAAAGCGGAAGGTTAAAAAATCGGGTGTATGGGTACCGCACGCTGTAAGCCAAAATCAAAGCAATCAGCGCAACTCTGCTTGCTCGTCAGCAACTGGATGGTGAACAACACCAAACATTCCTATCCTGTGTCGCTATTGGTAACTGAATAAGGAAAAGAAAGCAATGGTTGAGCCCAAACAAAGAAGCAACTTCCCATACAGAGATCTGCGGGCATCCACGAAAGATTATGTTGTGCATCTGGTGGAACATCGACGAACTGCTTCCCCGAGGTGTAACCATCACTGCTGACATTTGTTGTCAACAACTGAGTCATGTTGCAGACGTAATCCGATAACAACCGGGAAGACTGCATGAAGTGATGCTGCTCCACGACAACTCCCGCCCACATTCTGCTAGACTGACAAAAGCCAGTATACAGGGGTTGGTTTGGGAAGTCATTGTGCACCAACCTTATTCATCCAATCATGCAGCCTCAGAATTCCAGCTGCCTGCCTAACGCACTTTCAGGAGAAAAGTGTGCTTTGAATATGGCTCGACGAGTTCTTCGCCACAAAACCATGTGATTTCTACAGTTTCAGAATCGTTAAGTTACCCCAGCATTGCCAAATGGTTCTGAATAGTGAAGGTGAATATGTTATTGATGACTAAAGTCGCTGTTACGTGTACCTTTTGTGTTTATTAAACGTATGGAAAAATGCTGCGACCTTATGCACCAACTCAAGATTTATTTATTCCATCATCGAAAACTAAACAATATTACAAGTGTGCCGCTGGATCCTTTGACCGCGGGATCTTTCATGTGGACGAAGGCCATACATCACACTGCCAGCGCCCCTGATAACAAGATATTACCTATAGTAAATCTACGAGGGTCGCTGAGTAAGTAATGCCCCACATTTTTTTCTCGGAACATATTTATTGTTATTTGGTGACAATATACATCAACATGTCTTATCCATGTCCCATTTTTCATTTTCCTACGTTCTAAGGCCGTACGTGAACTTTGTGGAAGAGCATGTATTCGCTGCTGCTAAAAGCTCTTGTCCTGTAGTCGTAGCCATGTTTTCACTGCATCATCGACATTTTTGTCATCTTCAGTGTTCCCCGTACGGATCCGTGACAGAAAGTTACCTCTGTCGGTCTCAAAACGCTTCAACAATTCAGATGAACTGGCCTTGCTTTGAACCTTGTGGTCTGCTGTGATCATTCGTGGACCCCATCGTGAGCACCTCTTTGAATATCCGAGAATCTAGATCACTGAAGATGTGCTTCCAATGCTGAGCGACAACTGTAGATCCAGTTATCGAGTTGTGATGAGCCGGTCGGCAGCCGCACGATTCAACATATCTGGAGCAGTGGCTGTGACAGGACGTCCAGAGCGTGGCTGACCATGGAGTTCTGAGGCGGTAAC
The DNA here is from genome assembly GCF_023897955.1 of Schistocerca gregaria. Taxonomy (NCBI): domain Eukaryota; kingdom Metazoa; phylum Arthropoda; class Insecta; order Orthoptera; family Acrididae; genus Schistocerca; species Schistocerca gregaria. The sequence goes on from NC_064923.1 coordinate 485,202,180, forward strand.
TTTTTTTTAGCCATCGCCCAACTGTACTCCTATACATGGACACAAAAGGTTTGTGGGTGTTCAACACGGTTTCTTTTTCTGCACACACGAATTCAATAACAGCACGCTCCTTGTAACGTGAGTCGTATGTAGACACCATTTTGACGCTGTACTATGACTCTGCCATATGTCAGAATGGTTCGACCTCCACCGGCGCTCAGAGGAAACATCAAATGTGAAGCACGAACAAGGACGTTTGTCTATGTAGACTAATGTCTTTTTTTTTTTAAAAAAAGAAATGTGAGACATTACTTATTGAACGATCCTCGTACATCCGGTCGAAATGGTTAACTCTTGGATTTGTCGTAAATACTGATTGTGGGACTGATAAGCATAAATACTCGTAATTTTGTTTTCGTTAGCTCTAACAATTCCATGTGGTCCTAAATAGAAGCAGGCTCATGACTATAGATACGCAGGTTGGCATAAGACAATATGAAAAATAAACGAGTGATGTAAAAAGATGTTAACCTTTCGAAGTACGAGCAGATAAATGGTCACCTGTTTAGTGACGATTTGAACAGGTCACTTATATCCAGAACAATGAAACAGAGCAAAATGTCAAAGTGCTCCACCGACTAAATAAAGGACATAAAATTGATTTGCTAGAAGAACTGGAGATATATTCGCATTACAGAAAATATGAAGATAAAATATTAAACGAACTTGAAAGTGAATCAGTATATTTATTCAGCTGTTTTGATAGTTTACTTAAATAAAAATAGAAACACTTAGAAATAAGCACAGCTGTAAAATAGATATAAGTAAATGACGATCCAAATTGTTAAGGTAAATAACCTCTGTACAAAAGCATATCCTACTCTATGGAAGACCTATAATGTCATCACTTTTGGCTACTTGTAGGAACATCTGTGTAACTGTTTTGTTTCTGTAAAATGTTTTTGATGTTTAAAAGTGCACAACAGTTTGTGTGTGAAGTTTAGTATGTGTGAGACTCAGCACAACTTGTCCATAAGGAAACTGTAAGTACAAATTTTTCTAATTTTCGCCACTAACTTCACAAAAAGATCGACAACCAACTAAAAATCGCATAACAAACACAAAAACACGCACTTGAATATGGGAATCATTTTCCGAAACGTGTCGTGTGAAAAATGAAATAAAGGAAATTGTGACTGTTAGCGGATGAATTATTTGGAAACAAACCTATCAAGGTCTACAATCACTTGGTGGTGGTAAAAAATTAAAATTTCTGAACTGTAACGTTACAAGTATGTGGGCTAGCTCTTCGTCCACCAAGGGCAGGGACTCAGGAGAGCTGAATTTACTTACTGGGCTGGGGCGGGGGAATCACGCCGTCGCCCCAGGAGAGCTCAGACGCAGAGACAAGCAAATGGATAAATCCCAAAGGTGGGAATTCGGATGGCTCATGCTCGCATGACTCTTGTGCAGGAGATGCATAAAAATGGTTAAATATCAGACAGGCTGAAAGTTGGCATTTTATATATTGGCTTATCACGTCTTTTACATGCTTTTTATCATGCAGATGTAGTCAGAACATCTTATTCACCAGAACTACACAGCAAATAAATACAACATGAATAGCTCATATTTTGTCCTACTTAATAAGTTATTTTATCAGGGAGGAGAGAGGGGAAAGAAAGGGAAGAAGGGAAAGTGGATTTAGTTACTCACAACCCAGGTTATGAAGCAGAGCATGCTTCATAACCTGGGTTGTGAGTAACTAAATCCACTTTCCCTTCTTCCCTTTCTTTCCCCTCTCTCCTCCCTGATGAAGGAACATTTGTTCCGAAAGCTAGGAACTTAAATTTTCGGTTGTTTTTTGTGTTTCTATCGGCTATACTAAGCTGAGGTGAGTACTGGCCAGCCCCTCTATCTCTTTGTTAGTAATTGTTTCACATCTTTGTATGAGATTTTCCATTAATTAGTTAATAAGTTATTTAATAGACAGTTTACTATTTTGCCAGTAACATTATTTTCGTGTTAATGGCAACTGATGATACAAAATCGTACTAATTTAAGAAGTGGTCAGTCGTGTATGTTGGCTATAATCACTGTAAATGAGTGCCAAAAGACTCTTCTCACAAGCCGGTGTAAAGAATTGTTTAAACAATGTTTAATGAAAATCTATTCACGTATAGCATGAGCGCACTTGTTCGAGAATGCTAGTTTGTATGTTAATGGTTCAAATGGCTCTGAGCACTATGGGGCTTAACATCTGGGGTCATCAGTCCCCTAGAACTTAAACCTAACTAACCTAAGGACATCACACACATCCATGCCCGAGGCAGAATTCGAACCTGCGACCGTAGCGGTCACGCGGTTCCAGACTGATTGTATGTTAATGAACGAACCTTTATTTGCAATCATTATGAATGAATGAGTATGACCAAATGTTTATAACATTTCTTTTATTTGAATATTTTTGTAATATATTTGAGTTTAGTGTGGGGAAGTGGTCATGTTGAAGTCAAATCTCGTATTTAGAGCTTAAGAACGATGTGATTTAGGTGGGGAAGTCCTTCAGCCAACGGAAAAGTAGACAGCAGAACACTACGGCTGTCTTGTGGAGACTGGGTTTTCGAGCGAAGAGCTCAAGGGAGCAATTCTGAGTGCTGGAAGAGAGTAAGTGGCTTGCATGACTCAGTTATACAGGTCATTTACTCTGACTGGTGAATGGCCGCTGCAATATTTTAACTTCCAAAGGGACTGCACACTTCGAGAAGTCTGAATGTGCTCCACAGTAGGACTAACTTTGTCCCATAGGTATGCTGGAATTGAGGATAGAAAGAGTTTGAGTTACTATTGTTTGTAATGAGTGTGTTAATTTGTAAATCGTCTTTTTGAACTCTGAACTGTTTTCATATGCTGTGAATACGAAATGGACTCAGTTTTCATGTATATTTGTTGACTGCTTAGTTTGGGGATGTTCCTACCATTCACATAACTTGACTGCTGTTCAAAAGAATATTCCTGTCCGTATTGTACTTGTTTGCCGTAGGACCACTTCACATTTATTTGAGGTGTCCTTTCTTGAATTAACATTTTTTACCACGACACTCTGTAGCCTACATCAGTTACAGACCTTAGACAAAACCGGTTTATTACATTAGTCGTTTATCTATTATTTTATATTTCCGTGTGTTTTGTTAATTCGCAATCCTAGCCAATGCACAGACTGTTTGATTGCAGGATCAGAGCTACAGGTTATTACTTGCAGCGATTCGCTGTGGGGCATAAAGCAGACGTGTGCGTCACGACCCTCTGACTACATCAAAGCATTTGTAAGGGTATACGCGTCGCACGCAGCCGTGCAGTACGAACACGCGCCCCCCAGCCGTCCTGTCTGGAATGCTTGCAATTTGCTTCGTCAGTAGACGCGCGTCCGGCCGCAGTGTGAGGCAGAGGGAGTACGCGACTGGCCGCCGTCCGCAGCGGGCAGTATTAAGGGCGCGAGTATGTCTCTTTTCTTAGCTCACCATGGAGCCTTTCGATTCGACCGTAGCTAGCAGGTGTTAGGATGTCAGACACAGTGATTATGGGTGCGCGTAGCGTGCATGTTTTAGAATCCGCATTGGTTAACAAAACTGTTTAAACTTACTTCTCGTCTTCGCATATTGCCGTACCTCAAGGACCCACCGCTTGCGGATCCTTACAAAATATTCGTGTAATCATCATCCGGGGCAATAACACAGACTAACCCCCCTATACATTCTTTGTAAACGGACCCATGCACAGACAAAGTACCTGAAGTATGCGTAACCGCAGGTAAAGACGCAACTGGTTTGCACGTATAGGTTGCTCTATGGAGGAGCAACTCCACTAGCAGTAACGGTTAGGCACACTTGTCAAGTAAATACAGTGGAAACATATGGCCAACTGTAGAGACTTTCTTTTCTCAGGAATGAGTAGAGACATCCAGTTGAAATGTATGTCATATATTGAGATCTACAGCCCTTTGGTGCTGTATAAATATTAAGCTTCTACTTCACTAAAATCAAAAGATATTACACGCATCAAAAAATGTTTTCGATCACCCAGGTTCCCAGAACACCTGAAGGCAGACGTTGACTATGCATACTGTATCACAGACGCAATTCCTTTGACTGACTATACCCGCTAAAAGTGTAAACACCCATGCGTGAGCAGCGCTTATTAAACGGAGTGGGTCTGTCAGTCTATCAGTTCCAGTCATTCCACCAGGAAGGAGGTACACGGCACATGTTGTCTGTAGTTCAACCATGCCTAGACGGTTAGTACCGCGATTCGATCGCATCCGCATTGTTTTTGACATAGGATCATGAAATTTAGCAAGAAGAAAGATTTCACTGTACAGGTATAGGAAAAGAATCAGATCATTTCTTTCGTCAGTTGTTATAGGACTTCAAATTTGAAACGAAACATACTCGAAAGTCTTGGGATCCCTGGGACCGATATCTTCACGGTATAAATGCTGGTAACAGGCAAAAATGGTAGAGATACTCCATTCCCGGAATGGATGAATGTCTCTCTACACAATTAAGTTTCTATGGGATCTTCAGTGTTCGAGTCCTACTCGCATCTAGCCAATTTTTTTTAACTCTATTATCTGTTACACTTGGTTTTTCTAGTGACCTAAGGCTTTTTTTAACGTTTCCTGGACTCCTGCACTCCAAAGTCACATACACAATGTGATCAAAAGTATCCGGACACCCACAGAAATATACGTTTTTCATATTAGGTGCATTGTGCTTCCACCTGTCACTAGGTACCCCATAACAGCGACCTCAGTAATCATTAGACATAGCGAGGGAGCAGAATGGGACGCTCTGCGGAACTCACGGACTTCGAACATGGTCAGGTGATTGGGTGTCAGTGGTGTCATACGTCTGTACGCGAGGTTTCCACACTCATATATATCAAATGGCTGTGAGCACTATGGGACTTACTCATAAATATCCCTAGATCCACTGTTTCTGATGTGATAGTGAACTGGAAACGTGAAGGGACACGTACAGCACAAAAGCGTACTGGCCGACCTCGTCTGTTGACTGACAGAGACGGCCAACAGTTGAAGAGGATCGTGTTATGTAATAGGCAGACTACTGTCCACACCATCACACACGAATTCCAAACTGCATAAGGATCCACTGCAAATACTATGTCAGGTAGCAGGAGGTGAGAAAACTTGGAATTCATGGTCGAGCGGCTGCTCATAAGCCACACATCACGCCAGGAAATATCAAACGAAACCTCGTTTGGTGTAAGGAGCGTAAACATTGGACGATTGTACAGTGGGAAAACGTTATGTGGACTGACGAATCAAGGTACACAATGTGGCAATCCGAATGCAGAGTGTGGGCATGACGAATGCCCTATGAACGTCATCTGGCCGGCCGGAGTGGCCGAGAGGTTGTAGACGCTACAGCCTGGAACGGCGCGACCGCTACGGTCGCAGATTCGAATCCTGCCTCTGGCATGGATGTGTGTGATGCCGTTAGGTTAGTTAGGTTTAAGTAGTTCTAAGTTCTAGGGGACTGATGACCTCGGAAGTTAAGTCCCATCGTGCTCAGAGCCATTTTAACCATTTTTGAACGTCATCTGTCAGCGTGTGCTGTGCCAACAGTAAAATTGGGAGGCGGTTATGTTATGGTTTGGTAGTGTTTTTCGTGGAGGGGCCTTGCATCCCTTGTTATTTTGCGTGGCACTACCACAGCACAGGCCTACGTTGATGTTTTAAGCACCTTCTTGCTTCTCAGTGTTGAAGAGCAATTCGGGGACGGCGATTCCATATTTCAACAAGATCTGGGAGTTGTTCATAAAGCACGGTCTGTGGCCAAGTGGTTGCACGACAATAACGTCCCTGTAATGAACTGGCCTGCACAGACTGCTGCCTGAATCCTTACAGCTATGGGATGTTTTGGAACGCCGACTTCGTGTCAGGCCTAACCGACCAACATAGATACCTTTCCTCAGTGCAGCACTCCGTGAAGAATGGGCTGCCATACCCCCAGAAAGCTTGCAGCACCTGATTGAACGTATGCTTGTCAGAGTGGAAGCTGCTATCAAGGCTAAGGGCGGGCCAATACCATATTGAATTCCAGCATTACCGTTGGAGGGCGATACCAACTTGTAAGTCATTTTCAGCCAGGTGTCTGCATACTTTTGAACACATAGCGGTACACGATAGTAACGTCCCTGTAATGAACTGGCCTGCACCGAGTGCTGACCTGAATCCTAACAGCTATGGGATATTTTGGAACGCCGACTTCGTGCCAGGCCTAACCGACCGACATAGATACCTCTCCTCAGTGCAGCACTCCATGAAGAACGGGCTGCCATACGAGCATGATACAAAACCCCGCTTCTTCTTGTTGTTTGAGTACTTTACTTGAGCCACGCCTTGGCAACCCCCTTGACTGAGGGAGACCTGCCTGGCCAGCCTCCCCAGTGCTGTGCCGGCTCGCCACGGCCGGCCCCACCTTGCACGCAGGTGGTCCTCGGCGCGCTGTTTACTCCTGCAGAGGCGGCGGCGTGGCCCACCAGCAGCGGCAGCGGCAGCGCAGCAGGCAGGTGGCTATCGATTACGGCGCACAAGCCCCGCCTCAGCCGCGTTAATAGCCAGGCCTCGCCGTTACTGCGTGGTTTCCTGCGACGCCCCACAATGCGGGGATCGATGGGGGCACCATATTGCTGCCGTCTCAATGGCCCCGGCCTGACATGCCAATGCATTATCGTGTCCGATAAGCAATTTACCACCATTCTAATCAAATCTGGTGAAACATGGTTTTCCAATTACGATAATAAACACCAGGTTGGGAAAACTGTGTACCGTACAAGGGACACAACAGATTGCTATGTTGAGCACGCTAACTACTGCTTGTGTCAAACAACATTTTTATCGAAACTTCCCTGCAGATTAAAACTGTGTGCCGGACCGAGACTCGACCTCGGGACCTTTGCCTTTCGCGGGCAAGTGCTCTGCCAACTGAGCTACCCAAGCACGACTCACGCCCCGTCCTCACAGCTTTACTTCTGCCAGTACCTCGTCTGCTACCTTCCAAACTTTACAGAAGCTCTCCTGCGAACGTTGCAGAACTAGCAGTCCTGAGAGAAAGGATATTGCGGACACATGGATTAGCCACAGCCTGGGGGATGTTTCCAGAATGAGAATTTCACTCTGCTCCGGAATGTGCGCTGATATGAAACTTCCTGGCAGATTAAAACTGTGTGCCGGACCGAGACTCGAACTCCGGACCCTCACTTTTCGCGGGCAAGTGCTCTACCAACTGAGCTATTCTGTCGTGCCTGGGTAGCTCAGTTGGTAGAGCACTTGCCCGTGAAAGGTAAGGGTCCCCAGTTCGAGTCTCGGTCCGGCACACAGTTTTAATCTGCCAGGAAGTTTCATATCAGCGCACACTCCGCTGCAGAGTGAAAATCTCATTCTGGAAACATTTTTATTGTTTGATACCCAATTTCAGTCACTCGCAGTTTACAAGCAGCTGAAAGTATACATCCGTTACTTGCAATGAATCAGTAAAGGACACTTATGTTACACTCAGAAAACCTAAAAATGCTACTTTAAAATCGCATGTGCTAATATACAGACAGCTTCAGATTCAGCTGTGATAGTGAAACTTACGTTATTCCTTCTCTACGCCTGCCGTTGTGGACGAGCGGTTCTAGGCGCTTCAGTCTGGAGCCACGCTGCTGCTATGGTCGCAGGTTCCAATCCTGCCTCGGGCATGGATGTATGTGATGTCCTTAGGTTAGTTAGGTTTAAGTAGTTCTAAGTTCTAGGGGGACTGATGACCACAGATGTTAAGTCCCATAGTACTTACAGCCATTTGAACCTTCTCTATATTTTTCTTTTGAGTCAGACTGGTTTGATGCACCCCCGCCACGAATTCCTCTCCTGATCCAAGCTCTTTATCTGAGAATAACACCTGCGCCCTACACCTTCAATTATTTGCCGTGTGTACCCCAATCTCCGACTACAGATTCTTCATCTCCCTCTAATACCATGGAATTATTCCTTTTAGTCTTTACAGATGTCCTATCATCTTGTCCCTTAGTCTTGTCAGTGTTTCCACATAGTCGATTCTTCGCCGATTCTGCGATCCTCTTGATTCCTTACCTTAGGTAGACTCTCCTGCGGCTATCGGGTGCACTCATCTTAAAGTTGTGGCGCATGTCAGCTGCAGTGACTTCTGTCGCTTGGGTTCTGTGACCATCCTCAGTTCGAATGGAGGGTAAGGAGGTGATGAAGGCCACTGGCCTCACTCGCAGCGTGTAAGCAGAGATCACAGTTTTTAAAATGATTCTCAAAATTGGTTCAAAATGGTTCAAATGGCTCTGAGCGCTATCGACTTAACGTCTAACCTCATCAGTCGCCTAGAACTTAGAACTAATTATACCTAACTAACCTAAGGACATCACACAAATCCATGCCCGAGACAGGATTCGAACCTGCGACCTTAGCGGTCGCTCGGCTCCAGACTGTAGCGCCTAGAACCGCACGGCCACTCCGGCCGGCATTCTGAAAATTGATGGGTCCTTCGGTTCTGAGCATAGCGGGGGAACTCCACCGGAGACTCTGTCAGTTCTGTGACGGTCTTGGCGGGGGCGATGACGTTAAACCCTTATCCTCCTCCCTCCCTTTCCTCATTCATACCTTCCTTCGGTTGGGATAAAAAGTGTAGGGCGCACCTCGATAGATCAGGGACGAATTACACAAAAGAAGCAGTTACTCAGGTAATAGAGTACTTATGGAGAGTACATGGTATTCTTTTAGGCTAGCTGATAATTTGAGGTCCTCTGATGAATACTCTCCGGTCAGTACACAGAGAACAAAATTACACTCCTGGAAATTGAAATAAGAACACCGTGAATTCATTGTCCCAGGAAGGGGAAACTTTATTGACACATTCCTGGGGTCAGATACATCACATGATCACACTGACAGAACCACAGGCACATAGACACAGGCAACAGAGCATGCACAATGTCGGCACTGGTACAGTTTATATCCACCTTCCGCAGCAATGCAGGCTGCTATTCTCCCATGGAGACGATCGTAGAGATGCTGGATGTAGTCCTGTGGAACGGCTTGCCATGCCATTTCCACCTGGCGCCTCAGTTGGACCAGCGTTCGTGCTGGACGTGCAGACCGCGTGAGACGACGCTTCATCCAGTCCCAAACATGCTCAATGGGGGACAGATCCGGAGATCTTGCTGGCCAGGGTAGTTGACTTACACCTTCTCGAGCACGTTGGGTGGCACGGGATACATGCGGACGTGCATTGTCCTGTTGGAACAGCAAGTTCCCTTGCCGGTCTAGGAATGGTAGAACGATGGGTTCGATGACGGTTTGGATGTACCGTGTACTATTCAGTGGCCCCTCGACGATCACCAGCGGTGTACGGCCAGTGTAGGAGATCGCTCCCCACACCATGATGCTGGGTGTTGGCCCTGTGTGCCGCGGTCGTATGCAGTCCTGATTGTGGCGCTCACCTGCACGGCGGCAAACACGCATACGACCATCATTGGCACCAAGGCAGAAGCGACTCTCATCGCTGAAGACGACACGTCTCCATTCGTCCCTCCATTCACGCCTGTCGCGACACCACTGGAGGCGGGCTGCACGATGTTGGGGCGTGAGCGGAAGACGGCCTAACGGTGTGCGGGACCGTAGCCCAGCTTCATGGAGACGGTTGCGAATGGTCCTCGGCGATACCCCAGGAGCAACAGTGTCACTAATTTGCTTGGAAGTGGCGGTGCGGTCCCCTACGGCACTGCGTAGGATCCTACGGTCTTGGCGTGCATCCGTGCGTCGCTGCGGTCCGGTCCCAGGTCGACGGACACGTGCACCTTCCGACCACTGGCGACAACATCGATGTACTGTGGAGACCTCACGCCCCACGTGTTGAGCAATTCGGCGGTACGTCCACCCGGCCTCCCGCATGCCCACTATACGCCCTCGCTCAAAGTCAGTCAACTTCACATACGGTTCACGTCCACCCTGTCGCGGCATGCTACCAGTGTTCAAGACTACGATGGAGCTCCGTATGCCACGGCAAACTGGCTGACACTGACGGGGGCGGTGCACAAATGCTGCGCAGCTAGCGCCATTCGACGGCCAACACCGCGGTTCCTGGTGTGTCCGCTGTGCCGTGCGTGTGATCATTGCTTGTACAGCCCTCTAGCAGTATCCGGAGCAAGTATGGTGGATCTGACACACCGGTGTCAATGTGTTCCTTTTTCCATTTCCAGGAGTGTAGATAACATCCAAAGTAAAGATACTTAGAATTTCAAAATTGTAACATTAAATTGACGAAGGATTCGTAAAAAGGGGGGGGGGGGGGTCTAAATTTACCACTCTCCAGGAAAGATGTCAGGTTCAAACGATACTCGGAACCGGAAACCCAAATTGGAAAGCTCCGAAATATTTAATGAGGCAAATCGAAAGAAAGATTAGAAACCGAAAGTGTTCATCGCAATCGACAAATATGTTGCGCTATCCTCGTTGAATTGAGTCTGATAGTGAAGTTATCTGGACGCGAGTGAGCAGCCTACATGGACTCAAGTTAATTTCGGTTGGTTTCGGATATTTTTATCGTTCATCTGATGTCACAGTAATGGCTGAATAATCATTCAAAAAAAGTAGACACATTAGAACATAAGATCACTGATCATGCGGTATTTGTTGGAGGTGGTGTCTCGAAACCTGTCAGAAAATCCAAGGAGATTGTGGTCGTAAGTGAAGTACGTTAGCGGCAAGAAACAATCAATGCCTTCTCTGCGTGATCCCAATGGAGATACTATCGAAGACAGTGCTCCCAAATCAGAGTTACGAAACACAGCCTTCCGAAATGCCTTCGCAAAAGTAGACGAAGTAAATATTCCAAAATTCTGATCGAGAACAGCTGCTAAAATGAGTAACCTAGAAATAAATATCCTCAGAGTAGTGAAGCAGCTTAAATGACTTAATAAAAGCAAATCTTCTGGTCCAGACTGCATACCAATTAGGGTCCTTTCAGAGTATGCTGATCCATTAGCTCCTACTTAACAAAATACACAACCGTTCGCTTGACGACGGATCCGTATCCAAAGTCTGTAAAGTTGCACATGACACCAATATTCAAGAAAGGTAGTAGGAGTAACCCACTTAATTACAGACCCATATCATTAACGTCGATATGCAGCAGGATTCTGGAACATATATTGTGTTCGATCATCACGAATTACCTCGAAAAGAAAAACGGTCTATTGACACCCAGTGAGCATGGGTTTAGAAAACATTGTTCTTGTGAAACACAACTAGCTCTTTATTTTATGAAGTGTTGACTGCTATTGACATGAGATTTCAGATCGATTCCGTATTTCTGTATTTCCGGAAGGCTTTTGACACTGTACCATACAAGCGGTTTGTAGTGAAATTGCGTGCTTATGCAATGTCGTCTCTGTTATGTGACTGGATTTGTGATTTCTTGTCAGAGAGGTCACAGTTCGTAGTAATTGACGGAAAGTCATCGAGTAAAACAAAAGTGATTTCTGTCGTTCCCCAAGGTAGTGTTATAGGCCCTTTGCTTTTCCTTATCTATATAAACGATTTGGGAGACACTCTGAGCAGCCGTCTTGGGTTGTTTGCAGATGACGCTGTCATTTATCGACTAATAAAGTCATAAGAAGATCAAAACAAATTGCAAAACGATTTAGAAAAGGTATCTGAATGGTGCGAAAATTGACAGTTGACCCTAAATAACGAAAAGTGCTAGGTCATCCACATGAGTGCTAAAAGGAACTCGTTAAACTTCCGTTACACGAGAAAACAATCAAATCTAAAGGCCGTAAATTTAACTAAATATACTTGAACAACTTAAATTGGAAGGAACACACAGAAAATGTTATAGGGGAGGCTAACGAGAGACTGCGTTTTATTGCCAGGGAACTTAGAAACTGTAACACACCTACCAAGGAGAGTGCCTACAGTACGCTTGTCCGTCCTCTTTTGGAATATTTCTGCACGGTGTGGGATCCTTACCAGATAGGACTGACAGAGTACATTGAAAAAGTTCAAAGAAGGGCGGCACGTTTTGTATTACTGAGAAGTATGGGAGAGAGTGTTACTGAAATGATACAGGATTTGTGCTGGACGTCGTTAAAAGAAAGGCGCTTTTCGTTGCGACGGAATCTTCTCACGAAATTCCAATCACCAACTTTCTCCTCCGAATGCAAAATTATTTTGTTGACACTGACCTACATAGGGAGAAACGGTCACCAACATAAAATAAAGAAAATCAGAGCTCACTCAGAGAGATATAGGTGATCGTTCTTTCCATGCGCTATACGAGATTGGAATAATATAGAATTGTGAAGGTGGTTCGATGAACCCTCTGCCAGGCACGTAAATGTGATTTGCAGAGAACCAAAGTAGATTAGATGTGGATACACGATGAGTATGTCTGCTATTTCTGCATTACTAAATCCGACCGTCTATTCACGGCCTCCTCCTTGGACTGTCACACACTAACTATCAAGACGCAAAGCACTTAAGGAACACACAAGCACACTATAAGCAAACAGTGTACGCAACAACTACACTGACTGAACTGCACAAGCAAGTGTCAGTGCAGAAACCTTAAAAAAATACGATTTCTGGTAATGGACGCACATTAGAATCCTGGGACCCTGGAACAAACACCACAAACGTTCTAATTTACATTACTTTTAGTCTATTAATGTCAATGGGTATTTATCCATTTAAAAAGTGTATGTTTATTAAAAAATACACTATATAAGTATTATTAAAATGTGCTTGTTTTCAAAAAATACGAGCCCTAGACTAACAATCCATCCTGTGAAAATCGGACATCAATATCAGTTTTTATTTCCGCAATATTTGCGGTGAATATTTTAGGTGATTCACCCAGTATATTCCAATGGACGTCACGTCGGCTGTCCCTCAGGCTCTTCTAAGGATTACCAGTTGAGACTCAGACGCTGAAAAACGAAAACAAAAGAACACGAAATATCAGAAATAAAGAAGAGATTCAACGAAGCGGCATTTGTTGTTTTAATTTAACTATATATTAATAAAAAAAATTATAAATTGTTGGTCATGAACGCTCGACGGTGTATGCAAAGAACAATCTAGATTTTGAGAAAGGTCTTTTCAATAAGATAATGCAAACGCAGAGAGAAAAAGGAATTTAAAAGAACGAACAATGGTGGGGCACCAACGATGAGTGACGTTCTACCAGGAAAAGAACGAGACCAATCGAGCGAAACTGTACGAGATAGAGGCAGGCACGAGGAACCGGAGATCTAGAACGAGCAACTAGGAATTAGTGACCACACAGAAAAGGAGGCTAACCAAACGCCCCCCCCCTCCCCCCCCCCCCCGAGGCAAGAGAAAGACCGACCTGGAGGAAATAGTCAACGTCCATTCGTTACATGTGGCTCCTCGGTGCTACTGTTCAATTTAGTAAACCTTTCCTTTGGACCCATTTAGTCGTGAATGATCCACACCAAGCATCCCGTCCTTCATGAACGATCTGACGGGAAAGTGGCATGCCTTGGACCGCCAAAATATGTAGAGTGACGCGGTGTCGTTACTCTGTCCTGTGTATGCGGTCCAGCTGTGTTATTCGAACTGTTGGAAAAGAGCTGAAATGGATATGCAGTCTGCTAAGAAATGCATCTCATCCGATTTTAGGGAACTATTTCGTAGAAAAATTTTATTCATTTCACATCTTACACCTTGATTTCTTCGGTTGATAGAGGACTGAATTTCACTTCGTTATTCATCGAAATTACTGTGCCGCATCAAATTAAATAAATAATTGAACGAAGTTTTAAGACTTCAGCGAATAAAAACAGTCTTCATTGCGGAATTATTTAATGTCAGTGAAGCGTTACACCCTTTTGGCACATCATCAGATTGTCTACGAAAATAAGAAGCCAGTTTAACAAACAGAGTAAGGGACATGGTTCTATCTTACGCGTCTCCGCAGGTTCAGTGAACTCAAAGTCATAGAAAGTTACGTAAAAGTAGCTGGGTATTAAACCCAACAGTCATATAGCTATATAAAATGGGAATTTATCGCAACAGTAACTGGACATGTAATTCATCGGTCCCAAAAAATAAGTAAAATGCAAGGTGGACGAAGTTGAAAGAAAAGAAAACCGCCAATATATCGTCAGGAAGGTACAGAAAAGTGGCAGCAAAATTTCACTCACTACCCCCTGCTACTTTGAACACACCGGCTGGCATAGCGACAGTAATAGAAAAAAGGGCCAAGCTTACAAAATAAACGCGGTGTGAGCCGTACGCATCACAATGACCCTTTGACGTGAACACAAATACTACTGTGACAGGTCAAGTTGTGAACATCGCGTTTAGTGTGACAAGAGGTCCCCAGGTGGCTCGCACGACCAGCATAAGGCACATTTACGACATGTAAAAAAACCCACACAAACCTAATAAATGTAAGAAAACCATAGCAACCACATGAAGCCAAAAGTACTTAAAGCTACCCCTATATAAAACAGAATAACTAGGTAAAATGATGGCATAAAATAGCAAGTCAACATATGTCATTAAAACTGTCTTACGGAGAAAAATAACTAAATTATAGAGTGCTTGTGCAGCGTGTGCATACAAAATGATATCACTGACAAGAAGTGTTCCTGCGCATTTCAGTACATCCTTACTAGGGTACCGATTTCTTCGTATATTAAGATGTTTACGGAGATACACTGGGATGAGTTTCTCATTGATACATAGTATACAGAACTTATATTTACAGAAGCCTTCTCAATCTCGAATTCAGTTTTCTATCTTATTGGTAGTGAAATTAGTTCCATTTATAAAGAAAAAGATAGACTCAATGTTTTAGCATCTGATGCTTATTTTTTCCGTAGTGAAAATTTTTCCTGAGCATCGTTTAATGATGTGATTAGAGTTTTGAATCGTGTCGTCTGGGAAAATAGTTAATTAATCGCTCAGACACATGAGTATAAATAGCAGAAATTAAGGTAAGTTTACTGTTGTCCAGTTTACATATACGACAATGACGTGAATACGCATTGCCCCTTTACTGAGCGAGTAGTAAATCTGAGGGAAATAGACTTCGATATTCAACAGCAGGACTTATTAAATAAGGGATTTAAATATAACATTCAACCGCGGCTAGATGATAGGACAATTAAGTCTCTGGTGTGAGATTTAAAAATTGCGCTAGGTGCGAC
The DNA here is from genome assembly GCF_023897955.1 of Schistocerca gregaria. Lineage (NCBI taxonomy): Eukaryota > Metazoa > Arthropoda > Insecta > Orthoptera > Acrididae > Schistocerca > Schistocerca gregaria. Next base: position 485,217,432 of record NC_064923.1, read on the forward strand.
CACATGCAACGAGTTAGAAAACCTAAAAATTATGTGTAAGGCCAACAATCATATTGAAAAGGCTACCAATAAAATATCTAGCACTCAAGATCAGGTGGTTCCTAATTCTGTTAATAAGAAGTTGAGGTCCGAAGAAGCATTAATTGTACGGGCTGATGAGGGCAATACATTGGACATCGTTTACAGCAAAGATTATATCGCTAAAAAAAGCAGCTTTTTAAGGAGAACAAATCGAGCAAATAGATTATGATCCCACCTGAATGTATGCGTGACACTGAAGAAGACACAGACTATGGGCCATGGCAATTCTAGCTCATAACAGATGCATAAATGTAAGTCTGAATAACAATTTGTAATAAAAAACGTTTTAAATCTCAATATCTCGTAACTACATTTTTTGTAATAAATGACCTGTTTTCTAAAAAAGTACTGATGACAGAGATTTGAAATTTTCACAGAATGCCAAGTGTGAGACTCAACACATATGGAACTAGAATAATTAAAATCTCCTAAGTATCCGTGTGGCTAGGGTCTCCCGTTGGGTATTCCGTTCGCCTGATGCAAGTCTTTTGAGTTGACGCCACTTCGGTGACTTGTGTGTCGATGGGGATTTAAAAATGATGATAAGGACAACACAACACCCAGTCCCTGAGCGGAGACAATCTCCGACCCAGCCGGGAATCGAACCCGGGCCGTTAGGTATGACATTCCGTCGAGCTGATCACCCAACTACCAGGTGCGGACATATCCTGAGTTTTTTTCCTTTCATGTTCATTTATTCAAAAAAATTCTGTCAAAAAAATTGAGTGTTGAAAAAAAAAAAAGATAACATGCCCCACAATACAATTTTAGTAATAATTCTACTTCAGTGTATCTAGAAAGGTGCATTCAATAACTATGGAAAATTGTAAGATGGTGTCTTAAAAAGTTTCACAGATAATAGATCACAAAATTCGATAATTTAACATTGGTGGCATAGGACATACAATGTCCCCTTAAGCAATGGGAAATGTTGATGCTGCAAAAGTGAGTCGTACAATGACAGAAGTCGAATATCGACTAGATCTTCTGTTAGCGACGATTGGGAAAAAGAATGAAATTCTCGCATAAGAGAAAAAGCTTTGCGAGGCGTTTTCCAACAAACCACGATGCTCTGTCCTTAATAGTTCCAGTTTATGATTTTCTGAAATAATAGTAGGAATTCATGGACACCCTGTATTATTAATAGCAGTAGCAATTAGCAATGATACATGAAAGACATTTTGAATACAAGTTGAAACACATAAAGAAAACAACACATTTTTCTCAAAGCCGCAATGTTACCGGCTACACTGTATAATTGAAGAAGGGAAGAACAGATATACAGAGAGAATTAAATGATGAATGGCAAAGGGACGTAGAAATTTATATTAGCAAAAGAATTTTGTCCACGTTCACTCGCTTTAACTACAGACGGTACTAGGCTGGGTTCTTTTATATTCTTTCTTTGGGGCAGCAGTCAAGATATACGCGTTTCTCTGATGGAGGACATAATTTCCCTTGCTGAGTGCACTCCATAGAGCGAGCTACAAGAAAACATTTAACTGTTCTTTTCTTGGGAGTGGACCCCAGCTATCGCCGCAGTATCCCATCAAGGTTAGTGCCTTAACCAGAAAAAGTTCAGCGGGAAGCAACCATGTGATATGTCTCGTAAGTGCACTTTGCCTTTAGCACAACATACAGTTTATAGATGTAACAAACTCTGTGTTACTATGTGCAATATTTGCAGTACTTGTGCCGCCATCCCACACAGAAACATACTTTCAAGACAACCTCACCGCTGTGGCATTATCTGACGTTGATGAAGCATATTAATATTAACACAAATGCACTATTCCTTAATGACATCCGCGTTCTTGTATAAGTTCCCCTTTACCTACACTGTGATTTGCGTTACGTTACAGTAGCCAAAGGATCTTGCAGCTCAAACTTCCATCGATTTGTGAGCATTGTAAATACGTTCAGTATTTTGCAGAACCAATATTACTGACGCAGGAGCCCATTGGCATTTATGATTTAAAGCGTTACTTTTTACACGTTGTCCTTGTTCAACGTCCTACCCTTTCCCAGCCTTATGCTTTCATGTTCCTCTTCTTCACATTTTACTTCTACACATCGAAATTCGTAGGTCGCCGAAGTTCGCTTTGCTTTCCTCTGCCCACCTACACACGAAGTTCAAGGTACCTGGGTAAACCTGATTTCATTTTCTACCAGCGTTTATAATGAGAGTTCAATTCTCTGGACCTACATGCATTTAAATGCTTCTCATTTTCTATCTTCAAACTTATTGTTGTTGACTATGGACAGATACATTGGCAGTTAGTATGTGGTAGTTTTGAGCAGAACCGTTGTAATGGAAACATATACAATAATGAACATGATAGCAGATATTTACTGCTGATTACTATTTCTGTTATCTTTACCTAATGTTTGGAAACCAGTGCAGCATACTATACTTCGAAGAAAACTCTTGAACTGTTAAATTAAGCTGATATCTGGCAGAATTAGACCATTTCACATGGAGATCGTAAACGGTTGTGTAGAAATATACTGTGCTGAAGAAGGGTACGAATACACTCCTGGAAATTGAAATAAGAACACCGTGAATTCATTGTCCCAGGAAGGGGAAACTTTATTGACACATTCCTGGGGTCAGATACATCACATGATCACACTGACAGAACCACAGGCACATAGACACAGGCAACAGAGCATGCACAATGTCGGCACTAGTACAGTGTATATCCACCTTTCGCAGCAATGCAGGCTGCTATTCTCCCATGGAGACGATCGTAGAGATGCCATTTCCACCTGGCGCCTCAGTTGGACCAGCGTTCGTGCTGGACGTGCAGTCTGTATGTCGGTAATATGTATTTCTTTAATCCCAACTTAAGTTGGATGGTATAATTTTTTTTCTGTAGCCAACTTAGGTGTTATAGATGTTTCCTTGAAGTGTTCCTTACAGGAAACTTCAACGAAACATGGGGCATGTGTGACACCATAGCTCTAAAACTCCACTGATTTATTTTGCTTGTTTTACTTAATGTTACATCATTGAGTTTCTGTAAATGTGTTTGTTTAAATCGATAACATAAAATTGTATACTCCTTTCTATGTACAAACTTTGATGTCGTGATTTGATTCTATGCAATGTAGTATATCTGACATTTAAATTCTTTGTCCCATTTGGAGGGAACAAAACTTATTGTATATAATTGTGATTCTGTGTGAATAATTTTTTGTAGAAATGTCCATATGTGCAAATATTCTGTTTTATTGAATGAATTTGGTTGCTGTTATGTAAACTGCTGATCCTCACTTAGGGTTCTTAGTTAGTTTGTATGTAAAAGGTGTTGGGGTTCCCCTCGGGGACGGAACTGTGTAGCGCGTGCAAATTGTGGTTGGCCTAGGTAGGAAAGGTGGAAGAAGAGTCAGTCGTGGATGAGCTACCAGTCGGGGACGAGCTACCAAATTGTGCACTGCCATGTAAATGTTGCATATTGTGCTGGTCCGGAGAGAGGAATTTTCAGCCACTTTCCAATGCCTCGGATGGATGGATAAATAGCTGGAACTATTCTGGAATTTGTATCTATCATCGCCACCAAGAAATGACTGAGTCCAGCAATTCTACCTGTAATCCCACCTACCGACATGCAATCGCCACCACATTGCGCAATCACTGTAATGGAGCACTATAGCAATGTACCGTGAAGGATCAGCTTAATGGATGTGTTAGTGTGCTCAAATATAAGGTAATTTATAACTGAGTTTATGTACCTACCTTGATTTTTCTCCTTATCATGACTCAGGTTCCTCTCCGTTTGAACTAAAGTGATTACCGAGTGTCCTTTATTGAAAGCATACTAATGCAGGTGTTTTTGCTAATTAATGCCTCTTGAACATAGTAAAGTTAATGAAAGCAATTTTCCTAATTAAACTGCTTATTAATGTATCGTTGCCAACTTCAATTTAAGAGTTCATAAGACTGAGGCTTATCAAGTTTTGCTTCGTAAATGATCTCATTACTGCCTGTTGTAAATCACAGAAGGTGAGTCAGTATCTTACATATATGTTAATTTTGTTTCTCAATGTAGTAAGAATGGAAAATTGCAGTATGAAACGTTATATACTCATGTTTGCTAAGTGTTTGTCTCTCTTGTGTATTAGAAGTGCATTTGAATAGTCTACCAGGATCCACAGTCTGTCTATTGTGTTAATGCTCGGTAACAAGTAACAGAAAGACCATTAATTATGAAAACCATAATTTCCTTATTGAAATGATAGTGAGAAGCAACTTGTTATTGGATTCCAATTAACTTTCATTTTAAATAGTAAAGTATTTAACTGAGAGAGACTTAACCTATATCCAATTAATGATTCTGCAGTGAATAGTAACAATAACATTATAAAGACCATCCAGTTTGTGTAAGCCCTTAAAGTAATAGTGTGTTTCGGTATCTGTTATAAATTTGCAAATAGTTTGTGCTGCTCCAGTTGTTAGCTTCAGTCTTAAAACAAACGTATGTGTCAAGAGTTCACTGCACTCACGTGTGACAAAGTATAGGTTGTGTTTATCCATTAAAGTTAGTAATAACTATTTTCTTGAACGAGAATGTTAATTATTCTCTTGCCTAGTTAGGCTGGCGACCGTTTTATTTACCCGTTAAACAGTACAGATAGGCAAAATTTAGTTTGTTTCTGTTCAAATATTTCCGTAATTCTGACTTTCACTTCCGATAAGCCACCTCCGTTAGGTACAACACGGCCAACACAACAAAATTCCTCTCAGAGCGTAACACTGCTCTGTTGCGTTATACCATAATTGCTTTAATAAGATTGTTTTATTTCACAACCTGCTTTAAGGTTATGGTACAACAGCAGTAGCAAATTGCAGCAGACGGTAGCGTTATACGTGGCGCTGCGTGACAGGACGTTGTTCAGTTTGCATCTACAGACGGAAAAAATTATAAGTAGTTAGCATTTTACAAACAGAGTGAACATAAAACGTCCAGCGGCACGAACCTGTACCTTATTTGACAGAACGGATAGTGAAAGTTCAGTTTAAATTGAAAATAAAAGGTATCAGTAATTAATAATAGCTAAAATGGACAGGAAACTAGAAATAAATCTAGACACGCGAGAACAGGATGCAATCGAGAGCAGTTCAGGCAGCACACCAACAGATGGCATTACGCGAGAGTTAAATTATGTACGATACCACGCGGAGGTAAATACACTCCTGAAATTGAAATAAGAACACCGTGAATTCATTGTCCCAGGAAGGGGAAACTTTATTGACACATTCCTGGGGTCAGATACATCACATGATCACACTGACAGAACCACAGGCACATAGACACAGGCAACAGAGCATGCACAATGTCGGCACTAGTACAGCGTGTATCCACCTTTCGCAGCAATGCAGGCTGCTATTTTCCCATGGAGACGATCGTAGAGATGCTGGATTTAGTCCTGTGGATGGCTTGCCATGCCATTTCCACCTGGCGCCTCAGTTGGACCAGCGTTCGCGCTGGACGTGCAGACCGCGTGAGACGACGCTTCATCCAGTCCCAAACATGCTCAATGGGGGACAGATCCGGGGATCTTGCTGGCCAGGGTAGTTGACTTACACCTTCTAGAGCACGTTGGGTGACACGGGATACATGCGGACGTGCATTGTTCTGTTGGAACAGCAAGTTCCCTTGCCGGTCTAGGAATGGTAGAACGATGGGTTCGATGACGGTTTGGATGTACCGTGCACTATTCAGTGTCCCCTCGACGATCACCTGAGGTGTACGGCCAGTGTAGGAGATCGCTCCCCACACCATGATGCTGGGTGTTGGCCCTGTGTGCCTCGGTCGTATGCAGTCCTGATTGTGGCGCTCACCTGCACGGTGCCAAACACGCATACGACCATCATTGGCACCAAAGCAGAAGGGACTCTCATAGCTGAAGACGACACGTCTCCATTCGTCCCTCCATTCATGCCTGTCGCGACATCACTGGAGGCGGGCTGCACGATGTTGGGGCATGAGCGGAAGACGGCCTAACGGTGTGTGGGGCCGTAGCCCAGCTTCATGGAGATGGTTGCGAATGGTCCTCGGCGATACCCCAGGAGCAACAGTGTCCCTAATTTGCTGGGAAGTGGCGGTGCGATCCCCTACGGCACTGCGTAGGATCCTACGGTCTTGGCGTGCATCCGTGTGTCGCTGCGGTCCGGTCCCAGGTCGACGGGCACGTGCACCTTCCGCCGACCACTGGCGACAACATCGATGTACTGTGGAGACCTCACGCCCCACGTGTTGAGCAAGTCGGCGGTATGTCCACCCGGCCTCCCGCATGCCCACTATACGCCCTCGCTCAAAGTCCGTCAACTGCACATACGGTTCACGTCCAAGCTGTCGCGGCATGCTACCAGTGTTAAAGATTGCGATGGAGCTCCGTATGCCACGGCAAACTGGCTGACACTGACGGCGGCGGTGCACAAATGCTGCGCAGCTAGCGCCATTCGACGGCCAACACCGCGGTTCCTGGTGTGTCCGCTGTGCCGTGCGTGTGAGCATTGCTTGTACAGCCCTCTCGCAGTGTCCGGAGCAAGTATGGTGGGTCTGACACACCGGTGTCAATGTGTTCTTTTTTTCATTTCCAGGAGTGTAGATAGATGCTATGAACGTGGCGCGTACTAAGCAAGACAGTGTAGGCGATGTTGTCAAAGACAGTGGCTATGCTGACGAATCGCGGGATATGTTTGAATCACCAAAAACTGAAAGGGATGTAGGACTCGAACACAAAAATGTAGCAGAACCTAAAAGTGAAAAGACACCAGATCTGACTGATTTACTTAGAATACTGTCTGCGCAATTTGCAGCGCAAAATGACAGTATCAATGACAATATTAAGGCACAAATTACAGCACAAAGTAAACAAATCGAAATGCAGGGTACCAGACTTAGTAAACAAATTGAAGAAGTCAACTCAAGGGTAGGAACAGTGAGTAATGAAATCAAAAATATTAAAAGCGAAATTACTGTCATCAATGGCAATATTGCCAATGTACAAGGACAAATTGATGACATTAACGAAAGACTTGACTCTGAAGTAATTAGAATTCAAGATCAAATGGAACCCTTAGTCTGTGATAAAGTGGAATTTGCACAGATTAATCAAACTGTAACAGAAACAAGTAGAGAGCTAACCAAACAGATTGTTACTTGCGAAAAGAAGTGTGAACATAACACTTCACAAATCCAAGGCAAAATGTATGACTTGGAAAGAAAAATACAAACAGGACCTACACATTTTACTGAAAAAATGCCTTTCAGTAAAATCTAAGAGGGCGAGGAAAAATTCGACCCTGCAAAGAGGCATAACAGATGGCACCCCCTTGATTTTGTAAAGAATTGCGAAAGAAATTTTTCTGAATATTTATCTGACCAGGAAAAAATTAATGTGGTAATCAGAGCCTTAACGGGAGAAGCAAAAAGCTGGGGGCTGAATCTGGATACTGACCAGATGTCTTTTGAAAACTTTAAGCAAAAATTTATTGACGAATACTGGTCGGAACAAAAAGAAGACCAGTTGTGGCGTGAGTTTCTAATGGCCAGGCTGTATGATGTCAGAGGTAGGCAAACCATGAAAGAGTTTTGCGAATCATGGTACAGGAAGTTGATACATCTGAAGGCTAGGAGGACTGAAGCCGAGATCGTTTGGGTTCTTTGGCAGAAACTGCCTGAGGATTCTAAACGATATGTTGGGAGTACCCACAAAAGTTTTTCTGCGTTCTTGGAAAGGGTAGAGGATGAAGATCACTGGCGAAGAAATCGCGAATCTCGTCCTCATAATAATAACAATTATTCGCGCGAAAGCAAGGACCAAAACGAACGACCTGAAAACAATAGATATCGTGTAAACACGATTCAAAGTGGTCATGCGAGAGGCGGGGGAAATTACAGTACGCGCGGCAGAGGATACATGGCGCGGAATTTCCAAAATAGAGACGGGCCGGATTCACGCGGAAACCGGTTTTGGGCCCAAACAAAAGATGTCAAACCACAAATTCAAGAAAGAAAGATGTAGAATACGGGGCAGGTAGGTTAAGGACGCGCCTATGGAAGACGTGCGCGGAGTGATACATAATGGTGATCTCAGTGCGAGGTCACGTGACTGTTTGTGCTCAGGGCAGCGCTTGCTGGAGCACCGTACATTGCACTTGGCAGCACACACGAATGGCAGACGTCAGAACAAGATGGCTACCGTAGAGAGAAACAGGAGCGGCGGGATCGGACACTTCCGTTGGCCGGTTTCAGTAACAAACGAATGTAAAACTGAAAATAAAGCTAATGTGTCATATGGTAAAGATAATTCGGTATCGAAATCGTGCGAAAAGGCATTATTAAATAAAGAAAGGGAGCCATAAAAGGCGAGTGAAAAGGAAAATATTTGCACTCTTACTGGTGTATGTTAGATAAAGACGTAAATGTGGGGCAGGTTATGTTGAATAAAGAGGAAAGGGAGGTAGAATTTCCACGCAAAAGACGTGTGATTAGATTAGATTAGACTAGTTTTCGTACCATAGATCCGTGTTGAGGAGATCCTCGTGGATGTGGAACATGTCACCTATTTTTTTTTAAAGCTGAAATAACAATACTAATAGTATAAACATATACAACACATCATTTGTTTCTATTAAAAAAAATTCGTCAATGGTGTAGCAGGAGTTGGCCACTAGTGAGTCTTTCAGGCTCCTTTTAAACTGATCTCTATTTGTAACTAAATTTTTTATGTTTGCTGGCAAATTATTGAAGATGAGTGTTCCTAAGTAGTGGACCCCTTTTTGAACTAAATTAAGTGCTTTTAAGTCCTTGTGCAGATCATTTTTGTTCCTGGTATTGTATGTATGGACTGAGCTGTTTGTTGGAAAAAGAGATATAGTATTTAGGACAAATTTCATTAAGGAGTAAATATACTGAGAGGCCTCCCCCCATGAACCATGGACCTTGCCGTTGGTGGGGAGGCTTGGGTGCCTCAGCGATACAGATAGCCGTACCGTAGGTTCAACCACAACGGAGGTGTATCTGTTGAGAGGCCAGACAAACGTGTGGTTCCTGAAGAGGGGCAGCAGCCTTTTCAGTAGTTGCAGGGGCAACAGTCTGGATGATTGACTGATCTGGCCTTGTAACACTAACCAAAACGGCCTTGCTGTACTGGTACTGCGAACGGCTGAAAGCAAGGGGAAACTACGGCCGTAATCTTTCCCGAGGGCATGCAGCTTTACTGTATGATTAAATGATGATGACGTCCTCTTGGGTAAAATATTCCGGAGCTAAAATAGTCCCCCATTCGGATCTCCGGGCGGGGACTACTCAAGAGGATGTCTTTATCAGGAGAAAGAAAACTGGCGTTCAATGGATCGGAGCGTGGAATGTCACATCCCTTAATCGGGCAGGTAGGTTAGAAAATTTAAAAAGGGTAATGGATAGGTTAAAGTTAGATATAGTGGGAATTAGTGAAGTTCGGTGGCAGGAGGAACAAGACTTCTGGTCAGGTGACTACAGGGTTATAAACACAAAATCAAATAGGGGTAATGCAAGAGTAGGTTTAACAATGAATAGGAAAATAGGAACCCGGATAAGCTACTACAAACAGCATAGTGAATGCATTATTGTGGACAAGATAGATACGAAGCCCACACCTACTACAGTAGTACAAGTTTATATGCCAACTAGCTCTGCAGATGACGAAGAAATTGAAGAAATGTATGTAAAATAAAAGAAATTATTGAGATAGTGAAGGTAGATGAAAACTTAATAGTCATGGGTGACTGGAATTCGGTAGTGGGGAAAGGGAGAGAAGGAAACGTAGTAGGTGAATATGGACTGGGGCAAAGAAACGAAAGAGGAAGCCGCCTGGTAGAATTTTGCACAGAGCACAACTTAATCATAGGTAACACTTGGTTCAAGAATCATAAATGAAGGCTGTATACATGGAAGAACCCTGGAGATACTAACAGGTATAAGATAGATTATATAATGGTAACACAGAGATTTAGGAACCAGGTTTTAAATTGTAAGACATTTCCAAGGGCAGATGTGGACTCTAACCACAATCTATTTGTTATGACCTGTAGATTAAAACTGAAGAAACTGCAAAAAGGTGGGAATTTAAGGAGATGGGACCTGGATAAACTGAAAGAACCAGAGGTTGTACAGAGTTTCAGGGAGAGCATAAGGGAGCAATTGACAGGAATGGGGGAAAGAAATACAGTAGAAGAAGAATGGGTAGCTTTGAGGGATGAACTAGTGAAGGCAGCAGAGGATCAAGTAGGTAAAAAGACGAGGGCTAGTAGAAATCCTTGGGTGACAGAAGAAATATTGAATTTAATTGATGAAAGAAGAAAATACAAAAATGCAGTAAATGAAGCGGGCAAAAAGGAATACAGACGTCTCAAAAATGAGATCGACAGGAAGTGCAAAATGGCTAAGCAGGGATGGCTAGAGGACAAATCTAAGGATGTAGAGGCTTATCTCACTAGGGGTAAGATAGATACTGCCTACAGGAAAATTAAAGAGACCTTTGGAGATAGGAGAACCACTTGTATGAACATCAAGAGCACGGACGGAAACCCAGTTCTAAGCAAAGAAGATAAAGCAGAAAGGTGGAAGGAGTATATAGAGGGTCTATACAAGGGCGATATACTTGAGGACAATATTATGGAATTGGAAGAGGATGTAGATGAAGATGAAATGGGAGATATGATACTGCGTGTAGAGTTTGACAGAGCACTGAAAGACCTGAGTCGAAACAAGACCCCTGGAGTAGACAACATTCCATTGGAACTACTGACGGCCTCGGGAGAGCCAGTTCTTACAAAACTCTACCATCTGGTGAGCAAGATGTATGAGACAGGCGAAAAACCCTCAGACTTCAAGAAGAATATAGCAATTCCAATCCCAAAGAAATCAGGTGTTGACAGATGTGAAAATTACCGAACTATCAGTGTAATAAGTCACAGCTGCAAAATACTAACACGAATTCTTTACAGACGAATGGAAAAACTAGTAGAAGCTGACCTCAGTGAAGATCAGTTTGGCTTCCGTAGAAATGTTGGAACACTTGAGGCAATACTGACCCTACGACTTATCTTAGAAGAAAGATGAAGGAAAGGCAAACCTACGTTTCTAGCATTTGTAGACTTAGAGAAAGCTTTTGACAATGTTGACTGGAATACTCTCCTTCAAATTCTGAAGGTGGCAGGGGTAAAATGCAGGGAGCGAAAGTCTATTTACAATTTGTACAGAAACCAGATGGCAGTTATAAGAGTCGAGGGGCATGAAAGGGAAGCAGTGGTTAGGAAGGGAGTGAGACAGGGTTGTAGTCTCTCCCCGATGTTATTCTATCTGTATATTGAGCAAGCAGTAAAGGAAACAAAAGAAAAATTTGGAGTAGGTATTAAAATCCATGGAGAAGGAATAAAAACTTTGAGGTTCGCCGATGACATCGTAATTCTGTCAGAGACAGCAAAGGACTTGGAAGAGCAGTTGAACGGAATGGATAGTGTCTTGAAAGGAGGATATAAAATGAACATCAACAAAAGCAAAACGAGGATAATGGAATGTAGTCGAATTAAGTCGGGTGATGCTGAGGGAATTAGATTAGGAAATGTGACACTTAAAGTAGTAAAGGAGTTTTGCTATTTGGGGAGCAAAATAACTGATGATGGTCGAAGTAGAGAGGATATAAAATGTAGACTGGCAATGGCAAGGAAAGCGTTTCTGAAAAAGAGAAATTTGTTAACATCGAGTATAGATTTAAGTGTCAGGAAGTCATTTCTGAAGGTATTTGTATGGAGTGTAGCCATGTATGGAAGTGAAACATGGACGATAAATAGTTTGGACAAGAAGAGAATAGAAGCTTTCGAAATGTGGTGCTACAGAAGAATGCTGAAGATTAGATGGGTAGATCACATAACTAATGAGGAAGTTTTGAATAGGATTGGGGAGAAGAGAAGTTTGTGGCACAACTTGACCAGATGAAGGGATCGGTTGGTAGGACATGTTCTGAGGCATCAAGGGATCACCAATTTATTATTGGAGGGCACCGTGGAGGGTAAAAATCGTAGAGGGAGACCAAGAGATGAATACAGTAAGCAGATTCAGAAGGATGTAGGTTGCAGTAGGTACTGGGAGATGAAGAAGCTTGCACAGGATAGAGTAGCATGGAGAGCCGCATCAAACCAGTCTCAGGACTGAAAACCACAACAACAACAACAACATACTGAGAGGCAGTAGTTAGTATACCCAGTTCTTTGAAGAGGTTTGTACAAGACGTCCGTGAGTTTACTCCACAAATAATACATACTACACGCTTTTGGACCCTGAAAACTTTTGTTTGATTTGAAGAGTTACCCCAAAATATTATACCATATGACATTATGGAATGAAAATAGGCAAAGTATGAAAGCTTTTTCACTTTTATGTCGCCTATGTCTGCTAACACTCTAATTGCAAATACAGATTTGTTAAGGCGTTTCTGAAGTTCTGTGGTGTGCTCCTCCCAACTGAATTTATTATCAAGTTGTAATCCTAGTAATTTAAGACTGTCAACCTCTTCTATCTGCTCTTCTTCGTACTTTATGCATATGCTGGGTGGAAAGCTCTTACAGGTTCTGAATTGCATATAGTGAGTCTTTTCGAAGTTTAATGTCACTGAGTTGGATTCAAACCATTTATTAATATCCATGAAAATATCATTAGCAGATCTTTTTAAAACTACACTCGACATACTATTTATTGCAATACTCGTGTCATCTGCCAACAAAATGAACTCTGCTTCTGGCAGTGTAACTGATGAGAGATCATTAATGTACACAAGAAAAAGCAATGGCCCTAAGATGGATTCTTGTGGGACATCACATGTAATTTCTTCCCATTCTGAAGATGACTGATGACTTAATTCACTAGTCCTTTGCACTGACACCCTATGTTTCCTGTTAGCGAGGTATGACTTGAACCATTTTGCAGCACTGCCCATGACACCACAGAATTCTAATTTATTTAAAAGGATGTTGTGGTTTACACAATCGAATGCCTTTGACAAATCACAGAAAATACCTGCTCCTTGTAACTTGTTATTTAATGAATTAAGTACATTTTCACTGTAGGTGTAAATAGCCTTTTCGATATCAGAACCCTTCAGAAATCCAAACTGTGTTCTTGATAATATGTTATTTGTGGTCAGATGGTTGAGAAGCTGCCTGTGGATTACTTTTTCTAAAATTTTTGAGAATGCTGGCAAAAGCGAAATCGGCCTGTAGTTTGATGGCATCTCTTTATCCCCTTTCTTGAATAGAGGCTTAACATCTGCATATTTCAGCCAGTCAGAAAATGTCCCAGTTATAATTGACTGGTTACACAAGTAACTTAGAATTGTACTAAACTCACAAGGACATGCCTTAATTAACTTAGTTGATCTTTCATCATAACCACTAGAATGCTTTGTTCTTAAAGTGTTTAGTATGGAAGCTGTTTCTTTTGTGAAGTGAGTGACATATTCATGTACCTGAAGCTATTTATAAAGGCTAGTTTCCGATATTCAAGGGCATTATTTACTGATCCTGACAATCCTATTCTATCAGTAACGGATATAAAGTACTTGTTAAATAGATTTGCCACACTATGCCCATCGGTTACTAATATGTCATCTACCCTTAGTGCTATTTGCTCCTGTTCCTTTCTGGTTCTACCAGGTTCCTCTTTCACTATATCCCATATTGTTTTTATTTTGTTCCCTGACATTGCTATCTTCTTCTCGTAGTGTATTTGTTTAGATGCCTAAATTACTTTTTTTTTTAATATTTTACAGTATTCCTTGTATTTAGCTAAATCATCAGCATTGGAGCTATTCTTGGTTGAGAGATACATTTTCCTTTTTGTCTTACAAGAAATCTTTATTCCTTGGGTGATCCATGGTTTTATTATAGACTTCTGTTTAATTTGAGTAACTTTTAGAGGAAAACAGTTTTTAAACATGGTAGTGACATTGTTCATGAATGTGTTATATTTTTCATTCATGTTATGAGCACTATAAACAATCTTTGAGCAGTTTTCTAAAACACTCAATTTTTGGTTGATTGAATACTCTCCTGTACTCAGATTTAGCAATCTTCAAAATCTGCTTAGAATTTACATCTAAAAGAAGGAGCTGCATGTCATTATCTGATAGTCCATTTATTACAAGTTTTATGATATGATTTTAATCCTTTGATTTGTCTATAAAAATGTTATCAACGGCTGTCCTTGAGGATTTAGTGATCCTAGTTGGAATGTTTACAGTGTGAGTTAGATTGAAAGACAACATTACTAACTGCAGTAAATGTTTACTGGATGATTGAATTAGGAAATCTGCATTAAAGTCACCGGCAATCAAAATTTCTTTGTTTCTTACTGCTAAATAACCCAAAAGAGCTTCTAGATGATTTATGAATAGATTTTAATTTCCTGCAGGTGCTCGGTAAATAGTTACTATTATATAGGATCTGTTATGGAACTCTACTTCTGTTGCACATGCTTCTAGATGCTTCTCTAAACAGAATTTATTAATGTCATTATTGAATTTATGGCAGCTTTTAATAAATGTGGCAACTCCTCCTCCCTCCATATCTACTCTGCAGAAGTAGGAAGCTAGCTTAAATCCTGAAATGTCTAACATACACTCCTGGAAATGGAAAAAAGAACACATTGACACCGGCGTGTCAGACCCACCATACTTGCTCCGGACACTGCAAGAGGGCTGTACGAGCAATGATCACACCCACAGCACAGCGGACACACCAGGAACCGCAGTGTTGGCCGTCGAATGGCTCTAGCTGCGCAGCATTTGTGCACCGCCTCCGTCAGTGTCAGCCAGTTTGCCGTGGCATACGGAGCTCCATCGCAGTCTTTAACACTGGTAGCATTCCGCGACAGGGTGGACGTGAACCGTATGTGAAGTTGACTGACTTTGAGCGAGGGCGTATAGTGTGCATGCGGGAGGCCGGGTGGACGTACCGCCGAATTGCTCAACACGTGGGGCGTGAGGTCTCCACAGTACATCGATGTTGTCGCCAGTGGTCGGAAGGTGCACGTGTCCGTCGACCTGGGACCGGACCGCAGCGACGCACGGATGCACGCCAAGACCGTAGGATCCTACGCAGTGCCGTAGGGGACCGCACCGCCACTTCCAAGCAAATTAGTGACACTGTTGCTCCTGGGGTATCGCCGAGGACCATTAGCAACCGTCTCCATGAAGCTGGGCTACGGTCCCGCACACCGTTAGGCCGTCTTCCGCTCACGCCCCAACATCGTGCAGCCCGCCTCCAGTGGTGTCGCGACAAGCGTGAATGGAGGGACGAATGGAGACGTGTCGTCTTCAGCGATGAGAGTCGCTTCTGCTTTGGTGCTAATGATGGTCGTATGCGTGTTTTGTGCCGTGCAGGTAAGCGCCACAATCAGGACTGCATACGACCGAGGCACACAGGGCCAACACCCGGCATCATGGTGTGGGGAGCGATCTCCTACATTGGCCGTACACCTCTGGTGATCGTCAAGGGGCCACTGAATAGTACACGGTACATCCAAACCGTCATCGAACCCATCGTTCTACCATTCCTAGACCGGCAAGGGAACTTGCTGTTCCAACAGGACAATGCACGTCCGCATGTATCCCGTGCCACCCAACGTGCTCTAGAAGGTGTAAGTCAACTACCCTGGCCAGCAAGATCTCCGGATCTGTCCCCCATTGAGCATGTTTGGGACTGGATGAAGCGTCATCTCACGCGGTCTGCACGTCCAGCGCGAACGCTGGTCCAACTGAGGCGCCAGGTGGAAATGGCATGGCAAGCCATCCATAGGACTACATCCAGCATCTCTACGATCGTCTTCATGGGAAAATAGCAGCCTGCATTGCTGCGAAAGGTGGATATAAACTGTACTAGTGCCGACATTGTGCATTCTCTGTTGCCTGTTTCTATGTGCCTGTGGTTCTGTCAGTGTGATCATGTGATGTATCTGACCCCAGGAATGTGTCAATAAAGTTTCCCCTTCCTGGGACAATGAATTCACAGTGTTCTTATGTCAATTTCCAGGAGTGTATATATACTAGTGGTCACTTGATGTTCAGAGAGGCAGATTATGTCAATTTCGTTAAATGAATTCATTTCATCGATACAAATGAGTAGTTCATCAACTTTATATCTGAGTCCCGGAATGTTCTGGTGTAATAAAGATAACTGATACTGCATACTAGTGCGATTATAACAGCTTTGGTGAAGATGAACTGACAGTTTCTGATTACTTTCTGTTAAACATTGTTGAAATGGAGACTGTATGGTAAAATCTGACTTCTGTTCATCTATTTTTTCAAACTGAGTCTGTCTACCAATCTCTCTTAAAACTCGTTTTCTATCCCCCTTCCCTATCCTAAAAAGGCATCCCTCTGACACCTGTGACGACTGGTATTTTACCACTTGTGACAGTGTCCCCCCTTAAGTTTTCTGCAATCAAGCCAGACAGTTTTCCCTTCCCTTTCCTATTGAGGTGAAGGCCATGCCTAGTGTTGTTCCTCCTATCAGTAGCATCCACAGGAATCAAACCAATATGGGACCCTATATCCGTCCTAAGCAGCCACTCCAAATCGAAGTTCACCTTCCCTACAGAAGAGTTCAGATGAGGCCGATCATGGCGTCCCAACACAGACACAAATCCCACACTCGTATGCTTCGTTGCTGATGCTATCTTCACCACGTCACTCTCTTTGGAATATTCAGAGTCTCTGTCAATGCTTTTCCCGAACCACCCACTATAACCACGGCATCCTCCTTCGTGAAATCCTTGCATAGAGAACCTATATCCTCTGTTACCTGACCCAGATCTGCACTAGGCTTGAAAAAGTTTGTGACCTGGTACTCTGGACCTAGATTTTCCTGCAGTAGTTAGCCAACACCTCTACCATGGGAACTACCTAACAACAGAACTTTCTTTCTCTTTATAAATTTCCCTACCTTTTTCAAGTCTTTGAAAGCTTGTTGTGTCCTTTCTACAGCTTCAGCTACATGAGGCTCGCCCGATTCTGACTGAGGCAACAGGTCAAATCTATTTTCAAGATTTATCACAAAGCTGTCTGATGCTCTCCTTTGCCTCTTCTCCCTTTTACCAGTTGCCACTTCCCACCTCTGTTCACCCTCCTCCCTCTTTAACCTCTCCAGATCCTCCCTTGCCTTGTCCAGGTCAGCTTGTAGAGCTGCAATTTTCCTTCGTGTTCCAGTATTTTCCTATCTCTATTGCAGATTCCACAATACCACTGGTGAGCCTCATTTATGTCCCCATTTCCCACGCCACTACATTCGCCCCAATGAAAGAAACTACAACACCCATCACACCATACCCCGGAACTAATGATCCTACGGCATGTCACACACTTCTCACTCATGGAAAAAACAGAAATCGTATAAACTGATTTAAGTACTGGCTAATACGTAAACAAAGGACCCTAGAAACTATTCAGGCAGATATAAATAATTTGAAAGCGTAATGAATAAAAAACACTGGTGATTACATATAAGTTGAAGTCACTGTTTACTTACGTTACGCGCGCGTGAAATTAAGCCTAAAGTCTGTGCTATGGGCGCGAGAAGGAAAATAAACTTCTTACCCCGTTTAATCTTATTTAACACTTCACCAACACTTCGCCGGCCGCGGTGGTCTCGCGGTTCTAGGCGCTCAGTCCGGAACCGCGCGACTGCTACGGTTGCAGGTTCGAATCCTGCCTCGGGCATGGATGTGTGTGATGTCCTTAGGTTAGTTAGGTTTAATTAGTTCTAAGTTCTAGGCGACTGATGACCACAGATGTTTAGTCGCATAGTGCTCAGAGCCATTTGAACCATTGAACCAACACTTCCACTAATGTAACAACACTTATAATATATTTATACCAACTGAAAACGTTTACCTGTAAGTTTAATTCACTGCTTACTTACGTGAAATTAAGCCTAGGATTCGTGCTACAGGCGCGAGAAGAAAAATACGCTTCTTATACTGTTTAATCTTATTTTATACTTCACTAACACTTCCACTAATTCAACAACACTTATATTATATTTATAACACCTGTAGACGTTTAAAAATAGCTTAATAACAACGCTTTTCATAATTATTTAGTGCAGCAAATACTCGAAGAGTCCGCGTCGGCGCAGTGTTGCCATACAGTTCTTGCACAATTAACAATAGGTGAAAGTGATGTAAAGGAGGACACTAGTAAACAAGACATTATAAGCAGTGCAGATGAAATTATTGTTAATGGAAAAGTGTTTAATGATTTTAATGCAGAAGGGCCTAGTAGGAATTTCGCACGATTACCTGAGAATGATAACAAAGGGGAAAATGAAATGAAGGTTATCGAAGTATATGACGATTATACCAAGTATGAAGTTAAGGCTGAAATCGTTCAAAGTGATAAAACAGAAGTGCCTGACTGTCCAAACGATGTGCATTGTTCAGAAAATGAGTCGAAAAACGAAGTTGCTGAAACATTGAATGTTGAACCGCTCCACTGTTTAAAGGTTGCTTTCCTGCTCGAATCTGATGACGAAACTGAAATCAATGATAGTTCAGACGATGAAGGCTATATGAATATACACTCCTGGAAATTGAAATAAGAACACCGTGAATTCATTGTCCCAGAAAGGGGAAACTTTATTGACACATTCCTGGGGGCAGATACATCACATGATCACAATGACAGAACCACAGGCACATAGACACAGGCAACAGAGCATGCACAATGTCGGCACTAGTACAGTGTATATCCACCTTTCGCAGCAATGCAGGCTGCTATTCTCCCATGGAGACGATCGTAGAGATGCTGGATGTAGTCCTGTGGAACGGCTTGCCATGTCATTTCCACCTGGCGCCTCAGTTGGACCAGCGTTCGTGCTGGACGTGCAGACCGCGTGAGACGACGCTTCATCCAGTCCCAAACATGCTCAATGGGGGACAGATCCGGAGATCTTGCTGGCCAGGGTAGTTGACTTACACCTTGTAGAGCACGTTGGGTGGCACGGGATACACGCGGACGTGCATTGTCCTGTTGGAACAGCAAGTTCCCTTGCCGGTCTAGGAATGGTAGAACGATGGGTTCGATGACGGTTTGGATGTACCGTGCACTATTCAGTGTTCCCTCGACGATCACCAGAGGTGTATGGCCAGTGTAGGAGATCGCTCCCCACACCATGATGCCGGGTGTTGACCCTGTGTGCCTCGGTCGTATGTAGTCCTGATTGTGGCGCTCACCTGCACGGCGCCAAACACGCATACGACCATCATTGGCACCAATGCAGAAGCGACTCTCATCGCTGAAGACGACACGTCTCCATTCGTCCCTCCATTCACGCCTGTCGCGACACCACTGGAGGCGGGCTGCACGATGTTGGGGCGTGAGCAGAAGACGGCTTAACGGTGTGCGAGACCTTAGCCCAGCATCATGGAGACGGTTCCGAATGGTCCTCGCCGATACCCCAGGAGCAACAGTGTCCATAATTTACTGCGATGTGACGGTGAGGTCCCCTAGGGCACTGCGTAGGATCCCACGGTCTTGGCGTGCATCCGTGCGTCGCTGCGGTCCGGTCCCAGGTCGACGGGCACGTGCACCTTCCGCCGACCACTGGCGACAACATCGATGTACTGTGGAGACCTCACGCCCCACGTGTTGAGCAATTCGGCGGTACGTCCACCCGGCCTCCCGCATGCCCACTATACGCCCTCGCTCAAAGTCCGTCAACTGCACATATGGTTCACGTCCACGCGTTCGCGGCATGCTACCAGTGTTAAAGACTGCGATGGAGCTCCGTATGCCATGGAAAAGTGACTGACACTGACGGCGGCGGTGCACAAATGCTGCGCAGCTAGCGCCAGTCGATGGCGTGTGATCATTGCTTGTACAGCCCTCTCGCAGCGTCCGGAGCAAGTATGGTGGGTCTGACACACCGGTGTCAATGTGTTCTTTTTTCCATTTCCAGGAGTGTAGATAAGAATGAATATACTAACTTTCCCCGTTGTTCAAAAGTCGCTTATTTAAGGGAATCTGATGGTGAGGAAGAGAGCAGTGATGACTCTAGTGAAGATAAATTTTCAGGTGTAGACGAAAGTGAATATACATTTACTGAAAAAGGGTATGAGAAAATTAGTGACATTTTTCCAAAGCAAGATACAGAAAGTAGAACTGGGCCAAATCTAAATAAATTATTCAGTAATGTAACACAAGGGCATAATTTGCTGGAACCTCCATATGATACTATACCGGGGCAAGCCTTAACCAATGTTTTGAATGGGTGTGAATTACAGGAACAAAAAGAACCACTTAATAAAATAATAGCAGAACAGGAAATGTTGTGCCTTGCTAAAGACTTTGAAATTCCAAAACCTAAAAAGCCACCTGATGAAACAAAACGTTGGCAAGATCTGAATGGGTTAGTGAAAGATGTAGAATATAGGAGGCCAAAAAAGCCACTAGACTTAGTAACTGTTTTATGAACCATAAAAGACTGCCTTGTTAAGAAAGAGACTGGGGCAGGCTGCTGTATGCATATATATATTGTTAATATAATGGATGTCTTTATTATTGTTGTAGCTGAGTGTTACCTGAAAGTGAATTATTGTTTTGTTGATCTTGAGGCCTGTGGCAACTTGTTGCTTATTTATTGTAGTGTACTGTTTAACTTTGCTGAGAAACTGTTTATTTTCAATTGAATACTTAGTGGTGGTGGTGGTGGTGGTTAGTGTTTAACGTCCCGTCGACAACGAGGTCATTAGAGACGGAGCGCAAGCTCGGGTTAAGGAAGGATTGGGAAGGAAATCGGCCATGCCCTTTCAAAGGAACCATCCCAGCATTTGCCTGAAGCAATTTAGGGAAATCACGGAAAACCTAAATAAGGATGGCCGGAGACGGGACTGAACCGTCGTCCTCCCGAATGTGAATTGAATACTTAGTGTTGCCAGTCTAATTATGAAAATAGGGGCAAGTAGTGTGACAGACTTAAAAACTTTATGACTAATTATGTTTATAGTAACTTATTGAGAGTGCAAAGAACTCTATAAGATAATAATTTATTTCTAATATACTTAAAAATCATAAAGGGCTAATGTTTGCAGTATGTTGTGTATTTAAAGGTACATGTCCTCAGATGAGGGTTGTTAAAGCCTCAGGGGACATGCACTTTTTGCATTGTCAGGTGTCTGATGAGCACCAGGGACCTGAGTCATTGTCAGCATTACTTCCATTTCTTTTCATGCTGCCAACCTTCCTCTTCATCATTCAGAACTTTTACTATCTTCTTTCCTTCTTCTCTATCAGAGTAAACTGTAAAGTGTAGAAATGATGTGAGATACTGTGTATTGCTTGTGGACAAGTAAATGAATAATTAAATTGGGTACACTAGAAAATGACCAAGAATAATGAAACTATAGTGGGTATTGTAAAGGAAAAATGTAATGGAAAAGTAATTGAAAGAGAAATATGGATGAGAAAAGGTAAGAATACTGAAAACAAGGTAAATGAATACTATAATATGACTAAATGTAAATGTTTTTAAAAAAAGAGTAAATATGGTGTTAAAAACTGTATGTGTGTTTAAAACTGAGGAGATAAGTCTGACTAATGTATGTGAACTAGATGTGAGAAGTATGCATCTAGTGCAACCAAATGTGAGCATAAATCACTTGCAGTATGATGTAAAATTAATGTGCTGATCTTGACATATCTGATGACCTAAATGTGTGGAAAAATAATTAATCTAAATACTGACTTTAAAATAAATATTGAGGAGTAAGAAGGTGGGGAGAAAAACCACAAATCTGGGACTCTCAAATAACTCCTGAACGTTGTCATTATACCAAAAATATCATTTAAATTTTTCTCTATTAATGATGTGTGTATTACCTGATTTTGTCATGGTGCAAAGGAAGATTTATATTCTCAGTGTCTAATCCCTGTTTCAAAGTTGCAGGTTTCATGTTTTATACCATTAATGCAATTGGTAACAAAGATGTGACACAATGATGAAAAACCTGGAAATGATGGCAATAAACTGCTCAAAAATATGTTGTTGGGCAGCAAAATCAGACAATAGAATAAGAATCCTGTGGTCCTGAATTTGAGGACAACCAAATATGCTATGTGAGCAGTAGCCAACAGACTTGCCATTGTGGGGCAAGAAGTTGAGATAAGTGGTCATGAACTGCCATACCTAGAGGATGGGGCAGTGTATTAATTTAAAAATGTTTCTTTTAGTGTTCTTTATCTACATTGTGTTTTTGTGTCTAAATGTTTACATACAAAGACTGCCAAGCCAATAATGGGCAGTATGAGTAACGGACTGCTTATGCTGAGGCAAGCAGTGAAGTAATTTATGTTTTTTTTGAGCAATGCGTTATAGACTGTCAATTCTGACTGAAGTCAATGAAAAATTATTATCAAATATGTATAGAATCTTGTTTAAATAGTTATAGATGTTTTAAGAGAGGGTATTGGACTGTCTTGTTTTAAAACACAGCAGTGATAATTAAAGTTCTGAATATGTTAATGTGTATATATGTAACAAACATTTTGGACTGCTATTAATGAAGAGGAGCTTTAAAGATAATTATTTTGAAAAAAAACCTTGCAAAGTTACTTTGGTATGTATAGAATCAGTTGGAAAAGGTTCTCATAGCTGTTTGTGTAAATATTTGTACATATGTGGATGCAAACTGAATTTCTTTTAACATTACATTAATTACAGAACCTTGTGAAATGTACTACGATCATTAACATGCTTGTGTGTCTATGAATATTTACTTTCTTTAAAAATATTGAAACACAAATTTCTGATTTGTTATTTTAAAATGTTCTATGCTATTCTATATGTGAATTATTTTTTTATTTTATTTTGAAGGCTAAATCTTTTCAACTAATATGCAATTATTTTCTGTACTGTTTCTCTTTTATTTGAACTGTATGTGTAAGTGTATCAAAAGAACCAGAAAATTTAAAGATATCTTGTGTAATGATGAAAATTAGTCTCCTTAAATCAGTGTGGGCATGTCATTACTGTAAATGTCTTAATTTTGAAAATGTTTTGGGAGAAATTTATGCAATTTCTTAGTGTATTTACTGTATGTCTGCAATATGTATTTTTTTTATCCCAACTTAAGTTGGATGGTATAATTTTTTTTCTGTAGCCAACTTAGGTGTTATAGATGTTTCCTTGAAGTGTTCCTTACAGGAAACTTCAACGAAACATGGGGCATGTGTGACACCATAGCTCTAAAACTCCACTGATTTATTTTGCTTGTTTTACTTAATGTTACATCATTGAGTTTCTGTAAATGTGTTTGTTTAAATCGATAACATAAAATTGTATACTCCTTTCTATGTACAAACTTTGATGTGATTTGATTCTATGCAATGTAGTATATCTGACACTTAAATTCTTTGTCCCATTTGGAGGGAACAAAACTTATTGTATATAATTGTGATTCTTTGTGAATAATTTTTTGTAGAAATGCCAATATGTGCAAATATTCTGTTTTATTGAATGAATTTGGTTGCTGTTATGTAAACTGC
This sequence comes from Schistocerca gregaria, assembly GCF_023897955.1. Lineage (NCBI taxonomy): Eukaryota > Metazoa > Arthropoda > Insecta > Orthoptera > Acrididae > Schistocerca > Schistocerca gregaria. Next base: position 485,241,102 of record NC_064923.1, read on the forward strand.
TGATCCTCACTTAGGGTTCTTATTTAGTTTGTATGTAAAAGGTGTTGGGGTTCCCCTCGGGGACGGAACTGTGTAGCGCGCGCAAATTGTGGTTGGCCTAGGTAGGAAAGGTGGAACAAGAGTCAGTTGTGGATGAGCTACCAGTTGGGGACGAGCTACCAAATTGTGCACTGCCATGTAAATGTTGCATATTGTGCTGGACCGGAGAGAAGAATTTTCAGCCACTTTCCAATGCCTCGGATGGATGGATAAATAGCTGGAACTATTCTGGAATTTGTATCTATCATCGCCACCAAGAAATGACTGAGTCCAGCAATTCTACCTGTAATCCCACCTACCGACATGCAATCGCCACCACATTGCGCAATCACTGTAATGGAGCACTATAGCAATGTACCGTGAAGGATCAGCTTAATGGATGTGTTAGTGTGCTCAAATATAAGGTAATTTATAACTGAGTTTATGTACCTACCTTGATTTTTCTCCTTATCATGACTCAGGTTCCTCTCCGTTTGAACTAAAGTGATTACCGAGTGTCCTTTATTGAAAGCATACTAATGCAGGTGTTTTTGCTAATTAATGCCTCTTGAACATAGTAAAGTTAATGAAAGTAATTTTCCTAATTAAACTGCTTATTAATGTATTATTGCCAACTTCAAATTAAGAGTTCATAAGACTGAGGCTTATAAAGTTTTGCTTCGTAAATGATCTCATTACTGCCTGTTGTAAATCACAGAAGGTGAGTCAGTACCTTACATATATGTTAATTTTGTTTCTCAATGTAGTAAGAGTGGAAAACTGCAGTATGAAACGTTATATACTCATGTTTGCTAAGTGTTTGTCTCTCTTGTGTATTAGAAGTGCATTTGAATAGTATACCAGGATCCACAGTCTGTCTATTGTGTTAATGCTCGGAAACAAGTAACGGAAAGACCATTAATTATGAAAACAATAATTTCTTTATTGAAATGATAGTGAGAAGCAACCTGTTATTGGATTCCAATTAACTTTCATTTTAAATAGTAAAGTGTTTAACTGAGAGAGACTTAACCTATATCCAATTAATGATTCTGCACTGAATAGTAATAATAACGTTATAAAGACCGTCCAGTTTGTGTAAGCCCTTAAAGTAATAGTGTGTTTCGGTATATGTTATAAATTTGCAAATAGTTTGTGCTGCTCCAGTTGTAAGCTTCAATCTTAAAACATACATATGTGTCAAGAGTTCACTGCACTCACGTGTGACAAAGTATATGTTGTGTTTATCCATCAAAGTTACTAATAACTATTTTCTTGAACGAGAATGTTAATCATTCTCTTGCCTAGTTAGGCTGGCGACCGTTTTCTTTACCCGTTAAACAGTACAGATAGGCAAAATTTTGTTTGTTTCTGTTCAAATATTTCCGTAATTCTGACTTTCACTTCCGATAAGCCACCTCCGTTAGGTACAACACGGCCAACACAACAAAATTCCTCTCAGTGCGTAACACTTCTCTGTTGCGTTATACCATAATTGCTTTAATAAGATTGTTTTATTTCACAACCTGCTTTAAGGTTATGGTATAACAGCAGCGGACAGTAGTGTTATAACCTACGAAACAGCATCAAAAGCCTGACAAAGAGTCAACCAACATTTAAAAATAAGTTAAACGAATTTCTGGATGACAACTCCTTCTACTCATTGGCTGAATTTTTGGATATAAATTAAGGGAGGGAAAAAAACTAACTTAAGCATCAGTGTCATGCAATATTTTATGTAATGTAATATCTTGTACAGACATCTTTCATTAACCTGACACGTTCCACATCATTACGAAGTGTCGTATTCATGATCTGTGGAACAAGTATTAATCTAATGTAATCTTAGGTTTAAATGTTTCTAAGTTCTAGGGGACTGATGACCTCGGATGTTAAGTCCCATAGTGCTCAGACCCATTTGAACCATTTGCTGGACCATATCCCAGTAAACATGCCAGAAACTCCATTATTCTTCCTTTGATCGTTTTTCCCGTTTTCCTGCTTTTGTACTATATTATTACGCTTACCGCCCCATATTTTCATCCGGTGACAGAATGTGGAACTTAAAAATTTCTTCAGCATATTCCACGCGCATGCACACTGATCAATTAATATACCTAAGATGTTTCAGCATCCTGCGATGTATACATTCCACACTGCAGTACTAAGAAACAATAAGTTTAATTATAAACTGACTTCAGAACCTTACATTATTTAATCTAGACGCGCACTGCAACCGAAATGCTGTTGTCACTAAGCCTGTCGTTGGCACGAAGTTGGAGAAGTCCACTTTGCTTGTACTCTATGCCAGAGATCAATATCATTTGATGGCGAGATGCGGAGTGCCAGTCTGCCGGTAAGACATAATCAAGTGTTTTCAGTAGTGAATGACCTGGAGAACGTCCTGGAAATGTCAAAAGTCGAACACTCTCAGTAGCGATGTAGGTGAGACAACCAGGAGTAACATTTGGCCTTGCGTTATCTTGTTGAAATTTAACGTCACGAAGAGCTTGAAAAGAGAACACATGTCAGGAATGTAATGGCTGCTGTAGAAAGTACCGGATCTGCGAAACAGAGATATGTATCCAATGGTACCCCATACCATCAAGCTATGTCTTAGACCTGTATGACAGTGACAAATGTAATCTCGGAGTCTCACACCCAAATACGCCTGCTGTCACTCTATATGCAGACCTGTAACTCATCTGAAAAGACGATGTAATATCTATATGCCGTGTTGTTGCTGGATGCATCACTGTTGGCGCGCTTTTTTCTGCTGCCGTGTCAAAGGAAGTCGCGATTATGGTAGCTGTCCTGGCAATCCATGGTTCCCACTGGAGCGCCATGGAGCGTCGTCATCGCTCTGCCCATGTAGATGTTTGCCGTTTTGGAAACATGCTCATTACCTGATTGTAGGTACGTGTCGTAGCTGTAAGAACAGAAAGTGTTTCCTCCCCGGCGCAAGTAGCTGGGGGAAGGGGGGGGGGGCATATAGAGCTTGCTTGGCGTTCAGTATGGCCCTCCTGAACCTGTTCACAAGACAATCTTGGGAACCTGACTAACTCGAGAGCAATATAGTGGCACAACATTGTACTACCATCTAAAGATCGCAGCGCCACACCAAAGTCGGCAACGCACCTTGATACCGGAAACAGTAGCGATGCCCCGGTGCAGTCTGCAATGACGAATGGGAGATGCTTAGGAAGACACGCCTTCTCCCTCAGTACAGCAGCGCCCTCTCACAGATGTCAATCTAGAGCAGAGCATGGAAGCGCGGTACTGCAGTTTGTGGCCTAAACGGAAGCAGTCAATATTATCGAGTAGGACTAAAGAGGTATCCAGATATCAGATGAAAACGTACTTTTGTAAATCATTGTGTTTTAAGAGAACTGTTGGTTAATTACTGCATCAGATGATGCTCTAACAGTCAATGAGAGCACTCCTCTGGGAAATAATTGTCTTAAGTTATGTAAATCCTTTCATTACTCTTGTAGTAAGGTGAACTAATATCTCATCTGTTGTAATTCCAATGGGCCATCCCCCAGAGCAATCAGACAAACCACAGTTATGGCTGAACGATTGTAGTTGCGTGTGGTCATAACAGATAGACCGCAGTTTGTTAGGAAACGATCCTAGCTGTCAAATCGCGTCATATGCGGGTAAGAGTTTATCCTTCTTACGCGAGGTGTAACACGATCTTTTCGTCTGAAAGGAAAACTCGTTGTTTAAAGTGTATGGAATGTATGCTACAATAACCTTACCCACTTTCTGCAGTTTCGCTAAAAATCTAATTATTTAAATATCTAAGTGTATAGAAAACTTCATACGCTTTTGACTTTTGTTGTACACCGCCTTCATGGTCATGAATATATAATTGCTGGTAATGCGATTGCTTGCATAACAACAGCCTAGAGACAGCGGTTTGAATCTGAAAGTTGAAAGAAATTTCAGCAACTGTAATTTGATTGGTAAAGGGAGTCAATAGTTCAGTGTTACTAACCACTACATCGTCAGCCAGCATTTCCGATAATTTGTTGTCCGTCAGGAGTATTTTTCTTGTGTTAAGCACATATTACCAATTTCGTTTTTGTGTTACGTAGCTGGAATCAGTCCAAAGGTGTGTTTCATGGAACAAAAGCATCAGTTTGACTCTCGTTACAAATAAAATTCTTCTGGAAGTAGAATTTTTTGTTCATATTCCATAGGGCGCTCCCATAATACTAATTTCATGCGATAATTGATGTAACAGCTCTTCTGAAAGTGATTAATCTGATTAGTGCTTAAAACTGATGGAGAATAAATGTACATGTGAGGGTGTTATGAATATCTCTGCAAAAAGTGCTGCTGTCTACTCTCCTGCACCAGAGTTCTTTGCACCTCTCACAAAAAATTTTGTTTTCCCACAAAGTGCACAAACGACACCGCCTCCACGCCGTCTTGAGCCAATCACAGGGATCTAGAGGTGCTAAATCTCCCTTCCCACACAATGGCTTTCTTTAAATTGTTTTGCAGAGGGGGAAGATGATTTTTCCGAAGGTTTGTCTCTTCCCATGGCAACAAGCGAACCGCCTCAAAAATCTTTATCTAAATCGCCTGGGCCTTGAAGCTTGTTAATCCTAGTTATGAGGTGTAATAAAGATTCTAACTCCGAAAGTTCCTCAGACAACGGATTTTTCTTATAGAACCGAGGCAGGTAGAGAAAGTGGTTCGCTGGCCTATTTGCACTATTGGCGAACATGAAAACTTGTGAAGTTTTATTATGTGTGGCTCTGCACACAATGCCCAGTTTACGACTACACTGTGTATACACATCCCTTTAGACCGTCGTCCCAGCCCAGGCTCCTGCTGACACTGCGGCAGGTAGTACGTGATTGTTCTACTGGAGACCTGTCTCAGCGCAGGGCTGCCCTGTATGGCTGTGGACCTGTCTAGCAAGATTTACTAAGGGATGGGCTCACCGCCAATTGTTTTAAACTCCCGACATGCCATTTCCATGAAATAAGAATCATAAAAATACCTCATACTTTTAGCAACCTACCAGGCTCCATCAATGTCTGCTCAGGCCATTAACTTTGTAATGTCTCGCTCAAGGTGCACCAAATTGTAATGACATCTTTTAATAATTTTCGATATGTGAAAAATAGGTGAGAGAGTAACTTGTCCTCTCCCACTGCCCCCTACCTGCTGTTGATTTCTGCATGGGTAGTGTCCCCCTTCAGTATTGTTTAGTGTGTCAGAAACCAGAGGAAATCATTGTAGCCGGCCAGAGTGGCCGAGCGGTTCTATGCGTGTAGTCTGGAGCCGCGCAACCGCTACGGTCGCAGTTTCGAATCCTGCCTCGGGCATGGGTGTGTATGATGTCCTTAGGTTAGTTAGGTTTTAGTAGTTCTAAGTTCTAGGGGACTGATGACCTCAGACGTTTAGTGCCATAGTGCTCAGAGCCATTTGAACCAAATCGTTGTAAACAGTAGGAGAATCTCATCCTGATAACCGATATGCAGGGTGAGTAACCTAACGTTACCGCTGGATATATTTCGTAAACCACAGAAAATACTGACGAACCGATTCCACAGACAGAACGTGAGGAGAGGGGCTAGTGTATTTGTTTAATACAAACCATACAAAAATGCACGGAAGTATGTTTTTTAACACAAACCTACGTTTTTTTAAATGGAACCCCGTCAGTTTTGTTAGCACAGCTGAACATATAAACAAATACGTAATGAGTGCCGTTTGGTGCATTGTAAAATGTTAATTTCATCTGGAGATATTGTAACCTAAAGTTGGCGCTTGAAACCTCCGACGTTCAGTTGCGTGTTGTAACAAACACGGGCCACGGTCGGCGATCAGCATATGCAGGGACATGTTTACGATGACGACCGTGTTTACGAGTGTGGCTGTAGTGCACGGTTGTGGTTTGGTCTAGCTGTTGCAGTGTCCGCATGTAGCGCTTGCTGCTATTGTTATTCTGCATTCGTCTCTGCACGCAGACCAACTGTAGTACACCGTGTTACCAGACGGCTGTGATAGTGTAGTGTTGTAGGAACTCTGACCATGGTGTATTCGAACTCTGAAAAGGCGGAGATGATACTCATCTATAGCGAGTGTCGACGAAATGCAGCTGAAGCCTACAGGGTGTATGCAGAACGGTACCCGGACAGAGAGCATGCAACGTGCCGCACATTGCAAAACATCTACCGCCAACTGTATGCAACAGGTATGGTCGTAGCACGCAAACGGGTCCGTAACAGGCCCGTCACAGGAGAAGCGGGTGCAGTTGGTGTGTTAGCTGCTGTTGCCATGAACCCACACATGAGTACACGGGACATTGTGAGAGCCGGTGGACTGAGTCAAAGTAGTGTCATGCGCATACTGCATCGTCATCGCTTTCACCCGCTTCATGTGTCGCTACATCAGCAATTACTTGGTGATGACTTTAATCATCGAGTGCAATTCTATCAATGGGCATTAACAGAGAATGCGTTGCAGTTCTACCTGTTTACCGATGAAGCAGGTTTCACAAACCACGGGGCAGTGAATCTACGGAACATGCATTACTGGTCCGTGGACAATCCTCGCTGGCTCAGACAGGTAGAACGACAGCGACCGTGGACTATAAATGTATGGTGCGGAATCATTAGCAACCACCTCATTGGTACTCACTTCATTGCAGGGGCCCAAACAGCTGCAACATACATCGCGTTTCTAGAGAATGATCTGCCAACGTTGCTCGAAAGTGTCCCACTGGAAACGCGTCGACGTATGTGGTATCACCATGATGGTGCACCTGCACATTACGCAATTAACACTAGGCTGACCGTTGCCAGGATGTTCGACGGGCGTTTCATAGGACGTGGAGGACGCATAAATTAGCCAGCCCGTTCTCCTGATCTTACACCTCTGGACCTCTTTCTGTGGGGTACGTTAAAGGAGAATGTCTACCGTGATGTGCCTACAACCCCAGAGGATATGAAACAACGTATTGTGGCAGCCTGCGGCGACATTACACCAGATGTACTGCGGCGTGTACGACATTCATTAGTCAGAGATTGCAATTGTGTGCAGCAAATGATGGCCACCACATTGAACATCTATTGGCCTGACATGTCGGGACACACTCTATTCCACTCCGTGTGTACGTGTACCTCACCCCCATGGTAATGTACATGTGTGTCAGTGAAAAAGACCAATAAAAAGGTGTTACCATGTGGACGTAATGTGCTGTTCCAGTCTCTTCTGTACCTAAGGTCAATCACCGTTCCCTTTGAATCCCTACGTAATTCGGTGCTCTCCGATACACACGATCGAAAAGCGGAGGAGTGGTACTCATGCGTCAACTTTAGGTTACAATATCTCCGGACGTAATCAACATTTTACAATGCAACAAACGGCACTGATTACGTATTTGTTTATATGTGCAGATGCGCTAGCAAAACTAACGGGGTTCCATTTAAAAACGTTGGTTTGTGTTAAAAAACATACTTCCTTGCATTTTTTATGGTTTGTATTAACCAATTACACTAGCCCCTCTCCTCACATTCGGTCTGTGGAATCGATTCGTGAGTACTTGATGTGGTTTACGAAATATATCCAGTGGTAATGTTAGGTGACTCACCCTGTATATATGTGAAAAAGGTAATTTGGCCAACCAGGATTGCCCATGGCTAAATCACATACTAGCTTCATTCATTACAGGGATCATTCAGTCACATGAAGCTGCAAGCCTGGAAGGGATCTCGTAAACATTGCTGTGAGTAGTATGAATTACGTTAGACCCAGAGGTGATTGCTACATCACAGACTTCCGGTAAACATCTGATATGTGGTTAAAAGGAGTTTCAGCAAAGAAATATATCCATTCACACCATATCCTGAGGTCAGAGTTGTCTAATGTCCCTAATCATCAACAATGTCCTGGAGTATGAACTGTCCTGTGCTCATTGATGTAAACCCTGCTCTATCACTCATTTGGTCTCAATCATCAAACACATACATTCTCGAATTATCAATGAATGAGGAAATCACATCTATAATCTGTTTGTCTTATTGCCTAAGTTGTGTAAATATGTGTATTATTTTCTACAACATGAAAACAAATACAGGCACATAATCGTCGTCGAGAGCGTTAGCAAATGTGCAGAAAAACATAAATCTGACAATCAAGACAGTTAAACTGACACATACAAAAACACAAAAAATATATTATATAATGATATTACAGAAAGGTATCGTATCCCTCCCTCCACAAGGCTCCCTGGGGAGATAAATTTTACAGCCGAAAATGTCACACAAATTGCGAACATGGCACTTAAATTCAGGCATACACCGTGACTGTTAGGACTGAAAAACAGCAATTTGCTCCAAGGTGGTATGGCTTCTTACTCAGCTCATGGCGTGGCAAAAATGGTCATCAGATGTTTCTGGTTTTCCCTGTTCCCTCTCATCTCAGGCACCATCTGCGACTGGGCAGCAACCACTAATATTGGTAGCTTCTGGACTGCAGCTGGACCCTTGGCATCATCATGGTCTGGCAGCTGTCAGCCGTCAGAGACTGGTGAGTAAGCACTGCATTTGACATGCAACCTGCCCCTTGGCGTCGAAATCCATTCAGCATTAGCAGGATGTGGGACAGCCCTGCTCTACCTATTCATCTCTGCATCGGTATGTGATCCTGCCAGCATGAGACATCGGATTAGCTCGCCTTTTGTCGACGGGACACGCTGCTCTCGGCACCCAACTGAGTCGGTTAGGTTTGTCGTGCACATGGGCTGTGGTGTCACACGACTCGCTTGTCCCTCGATTAGCGGCCTGTCCTGTCGTTGGTCGATAGCAGATTGTTGTCGGCGCGAAGTGACATCCCAGTGTCTGCACTGGCTTGAGATGTGCCGCCGACACTGGAGCTGCGTGAAGTAGCCGTGTCAGTTCTGTCGCATCGGGTGGTCCCCACACACCTGGCCTGTGACAGATGACTCATTACGGCTGCCGCTCCATTTGCCCCTGGCTGGCTGGTGCCTTGATGTCCAGTCTACCGTGTTAGATCCGGAGTCTGCCCAATCCTCAAGTGTGGTCAGATTCCATATTATCTCACAAATGTCGTTACATATACATAATCAACTTACAGAGAAGAAAATAATGGTGAGTAAAAAAAATTTTTTTTCATTTAATGTATTTATTTACACTACTGGCCATTAAAGTTGTACACCACGAAGGTGACGAACTACAGACGCGAAATTTATCCGACAGGAAGAAGATGTTGTGATATGCAAATGATTAGCTTTTAAGAGCATTCTCACAAGGTTGGCGCCGGTGGTGACACCTGCAACGTGCTGACATGAGGAAATTTTCCAACCGATTTCTCATACACAAACAGCAGTTGACAGGCGTTACCTCGTGAAACGTTGTTGTTATGCCTCGTGTAAGGAGGAGAAATGCGTACAATCACGTTTCCGACTTTGATAAAGGTCGGATTGTAGCCTGTCGCGATTGCGGTTTATCGTAGCACGACATTGCTGCTCGCGTTGGTCGAGATCCAATGACTGTTAGCAGAATATGGAATCGGTGGATTCAGGAGGGTAATACGGAACGCCGTGTTGGATCCCAACGGGCTCGTATCACTAGCAGTCGAGATGACAGGCATCTTATACGCATGGCTGTAACGGATCGTGCTGTAACGGATCGATCCCTGAATCAACAGGTGGGGACGTTTGCAAGACATCAACCATCTGCACGAACAGTTGGACGACGTTTGCAGCAGCATGGACTATCAGCTCGGATAATACCATGGCTGCGATTGCCCTTGACGCGGCATCACACACAGGAGCGCTTGAGATGGTGTACTCAACGACGAACCTGGATGCACGAATGGCAAAACGTCATTTTTTCGGATGAATCCAGGTTCTGTTTACAGCACCATGATGGTCGCATTCGTGTTTGGCGACATCGCGGTGGAACCACATTGGAAGCATGTATTCGTCGTCGCCACACTGGCATATCACCCGGCGTGATGGTATGGGGTGCCATTGGTTACACGTCTCGATCACCTCTTGTTTGCATTGGCGGCACTTTGAACAGTGGACGTTACATTCCAGTCGTTTTACGACCCGTAGCTCTACCCTTCATTCGATCCTTGCGAAACTCTACATTTCAGCAGGATAATGCACGACCGTATGTTGCAGGGCCTTTACGGGCCTTTCTGGATACAGAAAATGTTCGACTGCTGTTCTGGCCTGCACATTCTCCAGATCTCTCACCAATTGAAAACGTCTGGTCAATGGTGACCGAGAAACTGGCTCGTCACAATACGCCAGTCACTACTCTGAATGAACTGTGGTATCGTGATGAAGCTGCATGGGCAGCTGTACCTGTACACGCCAGCCAAGCTCTGTTTGACTGAATGCCGCGGCGTATCGAGGCCGTTATTATGGCCAGAGGTGGTTATTCAGGGTACTGATTTCTCAGGATGTATGCACCCAAATTGCGTGAAAATGTAATCACATGTCAGTTCTAGTATAGTATATTTGTCCAATGAATACCCGCTTATCATCTGCATTTCTTCTTGGTGTAGCAATTTTAATCGCCAGTAGTGTATTTATTTTATAACTAAGGACGCAAATCCAAAAATAAATTTAGTGAGTATAGGGCCCTGTTAATGTTGTATGGACGTAAATTACGTGGTGTGAGGTGTGTTTGTGTTTGCACGTGTTTTTGTTAGTTTTAGGTTAGTTCCACTTCTGTCCTTCACCCTCATTTTACGCTGGCGCTACCTCTATACCTCCACCAAACCTGCAGACTTCCCCAAACACTGAATACTAACTTATTGCACTACCCTATTCCCTTGATAACGCTACCAAAGTGAAATGTCATGCATTTTATTCCTTGTATAGTCACCTTTTTTTCGATGTCTGTCAGTGTTGTCTGCTGATGCTGAAGTGGTCAGGAAGAGCTTCTACTCACTCAGATGCTGGTGATTTGCCTGAAATCTTTGTAGTGGCATTTATGATTATGTAATTTTACATAGTACAAGGATGTCTCCTGTCTTTTCTGTTATGGTAGCTGCTGCTGAAATGAAACACAAGCATACTGAATTATATTTATACACTCCTGGAAATTGAAATAAGAACACCATGAATTCATTGTCCGAGGAAGGGGAAACTTTATTGACACATTCCTGGGGTCAGATACATCACATGATCACACTGACAGAACCACAGGCACATAGACACAGGCAACAGAGCATACACAATGTCGGCACTAGTACAGTGTATATCTCCCATGGAGACGATCGTAGAGATGCTGGATGTAGTCCTGTGGAACGGCTTGCCATGCCATTTTCACCTGGCGCCTCAGTTGGACCAGCGTTCGTGCTGCACGTGCAGACCGCGTGAGACGACGCTTCATCCAGTCCCAAACATGCTCAATGGGGGACAGATCCGGAGATCTTGCTGGCCAGGGCAGTTGACTTACACCTTCTAGAGCACGTTGGGTGGCACGGAATACATGCGGACGTGCATTGTCCTGTTGGAACAGCAAGTTCTCTTGCCGGTCTAGGAATGGTAGAACGATGGGTTGGATGACGGTTTGGATGTACCGTGCAGTATTCAATGTGCCCTCGACGATCACCAGAGGTGTACGGCCAGTGTAGGAGATCGCTCCCCACACCATGATGCCGGGTGTTGGCCCTGTGTGCCTCGGTCGTATGCAGTCCTAATTGTGGCGCTCACCTGCACGGCGTCAAACACGCATACGACCATCATTGGCACCAAGGCAGAAGCGACTCTCATCGCTGAAGACGACACGTCTCTATTCGTCCCTCCATTCACGCCTGTCGCGACACCACTGGAGGCGGGCTGCACGATGTTGGGGCGTGAGCGGAAGACGGCCTAACGGTGTGCGGGACCGTAGCCCAGCTTCATGGAGACGGTTGCGAATGGTCCTCGCCGATACCCCAGGAGCAACAGTGTCCCTAATTTGCTGGGAAGTGGCGGTGCGGTCCCCTACGGCACTGCGTAGGATCCTACGGTCTTGGCGTGCATCCGTGCGTCGCTGCGGTCCGGTCCCAGGTCGACGGGCACGTGCACCTTCCGCCGACCACTGGCGACAACATCGATGTACTGTGGAGACCTCACGCCCCACGTGTTGAGCCATTCGGCGGTACGTCCACCCAGCCTCCCGCATGCCCACTATACGCCCTCGCTCAAAGTCCGTCAACTGCACATACAGTTCACGTCCACGCTGTCGCGGCATGCTACCAGTGTTAAAGACTGCGATGGAGCTCCGTATGCCACGGCAAACTGGCTGACACTGACGGCGGCGGTGCACAAATGCTGCGCAGCTAGCGCCATTCGACGGCCAACACCGCGGTTCCTGGTGTGTCCGCTGTGATCATTGCTTGTACAGCCCTCTCGCAGTGTCCGGAGCAAGTATGGTCGGTCTGACACACCGGTGTCAATGTGTTCTTTTTTCCATTTCCAGGAGTGTATTTTCGAATGTAAGTCTCATCCATGGTTCATCATTTCGTTTTTGTTTCCTATTTCCGGGTTTGGGGTTTGCCCCTCTACCGTGACTTACACTTGTCCGTGCTAATTCCCCATACACAATATTTCGCAGACGGCGCTACATGGTGCTGGCAAAATTCCACCACGAGATAGGCTACACTGTGCGACAGGCGATGGCTCGTAATACACCGATTCTTAGCATCGACACGCATCAAAATCGTGGACCGCTAACACCGTATGAAACGCATCCCAAAATCGAGACGCACATGCTCTATGGCACGATTTACCGTCTTAACGCCACGAAAAACATCCGTCCCTCGGTCAGTGTACAAGAAACCACGGAAAGTAAACAGAAACAATTTCAGTGGCGATGGTGATACATGTGGAGGCTCTTCTACGAGAATGCTACTACAGGGTACGATGCTCAACTGCGGTCAAATTACGACAGATCTCCTTGCTCTCCTGGGAGCGGAAATCGGACAGCTATTGTGAGATCCAAAGAAATAACAGCAGTACACAGTTGTTTGGAGTACTCAGTATTGCAACGTGCCTGGTTTGTTATGCCACAAAAAGTACCGATGTTTAATGAGATATAACTTGCAACAGAATTGTAATTCAATTTGTCACCTGCCAGTGAAAGTTGGCGTGTAGATATCACAAATACGCAACTCATTTGACCACGTTCAGTAAGGACTCATGCTGAAAATTAATGGAAATGACAAACAAACAAAGTAACACTGAAGTAGAACAAACGGAGAATTACGCTAAGCAACACAGTATCAACATTAAATTACTTGAAACAGTTCATCCATGAAGACTATTTACATACTGCACCTTCTCCTCCCGTGGGAGTTGTCTTGTATCTTCGCACTTTAACAGGTTAATAACGCTCGTTCCGATAGTTTCTGCGGCATTGTTTTAGGCTGAGTCCGCAGCGGCTGTATGTCAATGCCTGTTGGAATTTTCTCTGTGTGCCCCCTACGATGGGTTAGATGGCCTCAGTTCCACATATTCGCTACGTTAATCATTGTATTGACCTTCGCCGTTGTATTTCTTTCTGTTGATTTGCTCTTGGTCTCTAGATTCATGTTGGCTCTGTTTCGAGTTCTGTGGCTCTCCTCAGTTTCCGATTCGTCGGTAGTTGTTGTTGTTATGATAATAATTTCCTCGTCTTCTTGTTTTTTTCCAATGATAGCTGGTTATTCCCACCGAAGTTTGAATTTTGGTTTCGATTCGATCCATGTTTTCCCCCATTTCGTTCATCGTCATCCCTCTCTGGCGATTCTAGTCAGTTACGGTCATAATTTCTACTTCTTTCCCGTGACTTGCGCATTTCGTTCAAGTAGTTGAGTTCGCACAGCACACTCTTGAAAGCTTCGATTGGATCGCTACGTCTACCGAGGAACAGTTTCTCGTAACATAAAGGCAATTTAATGTAGCAGTGCCTTATAATTTCATTGGGACCGTACGGTTGAACCTAGAATCTGTTCTTCTTGACCAGGGATTAGAAAAATTTGACAGACCCGCGGAATCCTGACACTTTTAAGTCCTTTCCTAACATGATACCCTGTTTTATCCATTTTTGTGCGTCCTGCGACCAGTATGTGCTAAGGAATGCGTCCTTAAATTCCTGGTAGGAGCGTCAACTCTCCGCAACTGCCCACGCATGTTCTAAAATCGACCCTTCTAAGAAACCACAGATAAACTGGGACTTGTAATTCAGTGGCCAAGATTCTGGTAGTACGTGATGGTACTTTGTCATCCAGGTCTCTGGATGTTCTGCGTTGTTTACCTCCTTGTAGACTTGGAAATTCTGTATGGCCAAGAAAAGTTTGTGGTCGAAAGGTTCGACATATCCGCCATATAAATTTTTTCTCTGGCCTTCAGCACGTGATTCCATGTATCCGTACCCAAAGGATCCTCCTGCATTGTTATGGTATCCCCTCGTGTTGCCAGATTCACATGATAACGTTTCTGACCTCCGTAGATGTGTACGTTCTACCGGACGAGATTGTGTTTGAAATTGCGCGACCCGCTCATGTGCCTGCCGAACGTCTTTAGAAAAATAGTTTTGTTGCGTGGCGACTCGGGTCTGCTGATATTTAACTTCAGAGATTTCGGCCTGCTCGATTCGCTTCGTAGCCTCACTCCTTTTTTCTTGTGTTTCTTGACAATTTTTTTTGCCTTGTTTTTGGAGAGTTGCAAGTGTCTTTTTTGTTTTACACACCTCAGTTCTTGCAAGTTTAACTTGTTCTTTGGACACTGATGCGCCCTTTCGTACTAATTGCGCTACCAATCGCGCTTCGCCTGTCCTGCGACCTCTTTCTTGACTCTATCTATACCGTCTGTGACCGTTATTATGACTAATTTGTCTCTTTCGTCCTCTTCCTCCCGTCTCTTTTCTCTTCCTCTTGTCTCTTCCTTTCTGCCTCTTGCCCCTTCCTTTCTGACTCTTGCACGAGAGCCTCAAACTGAGATCCACAGCCCGCTATTGTGGCCGAGCGGTTCTAGGTGCTTCAGCCTGGAGCCGCGCTGCTGCTATGGTCGCAGGTTCGAATCCATCCTCGGGCATGGATGTGTGTGATGTCCTTAGGTTAGTTAGGTTTAAGTAGTTCAAGTCTGGAGGACTGATGACCTCAGATGTTAAGTCCCATAGTGCTTAGAGGCATTTGAACTATTTGAGATCCACCGCTAACACCTCCAGTACTAGATGAAAGAGATTCCATAATTCTGTGACGTTTCGTTAGTGATTGTGTTCTGCCAGTCACACTGATGATGACTCTCGTTCTAGCTGCGCCTACATTTCGTTTTGCCGCTGTCTCTCGTTCATTTTCGTCAGCTGACTGATACCTGTCGTCATACTCTGCAGGTTCTACGTTCCACATTTCTGCCCGATCTGCAGCAGTATTTACCTGAGAATCCCATCTAATATCTGCATGGTCGCAGCTAATAATCTGACGTGGATCCATGGTTAAAAAAAAAACACAATTACTTCCGCTACTCTGTAGCAAACGTGCCTTGCTTCTTGTAAGCATGCGCTCTAATTCTGACCCAAACGAATTTAAACTCTATACATTCCTATGCCACACAGATTATACTCTAAATTATGCTCCCGTGAGCTACTGATTCCTTGTTCCGGACAACGAATTGAAATAACAGCACGCTTGTCTATACTCACAAGCGAAAATCTCAATCAATCGTAACAAATCACCACAACGCCGTTCGCCATCAGAAACAAACAGTCAAGTGTCAAAGAAGTCACAATCACAATCTGAAAATACACATACACAATAATTAAGTGGTAGTACTACGTCTAGGCGCCAGCAACACGATTCAACTCCACCCAGTGCACCACGTTAAACACGGGGAACAGAAACTTCATTAGGCAATTCTATCTACGGTCTGACGCTCACAGATGATGCCATCAATTCAAAATTCTGCTCAAGGCACTTCATATTGAATGACTAGTGAAGGCAACGAGAACTGACGGTCACAGAAGGTGCCATCAGTCCGAGATCCTGGCATGGGACGCCACAATGAAAGATAACCCTGGTGGTACTGTTTAAATGGGTGAGAATGTAGGCAAAGATTAGTGTAATAACAGCATTTATTTCCCCAGAAAAACCAGACATGAACTATGCTAAACAAGCTATTCATTGAATATCGTAAACAACTAACAGGTGATCTAAGACTACACTGGACAAGGATTCTGGATGACAGAGACATTTTAACTAGTGGAGTGAGTTTAGTACTCTGGCCCTTACAATTTGGATAACGCAATCTGAATTGATCTGATGCCGAGCAGACTTTGATTGATCAAATCTACTGAAATTTCTCCACATAGGTGGAGTTGAGAGCAAGTGGCGATTGAGATCTGTACGCCCTGACAATGCCGGAGCTGCGGTACGTTACCCTGTTTGCTGCGTGCGGCGATGTAAACTGCAGCTGGCGGGATGTGTGCGGCGGAGGTGAGACGTGGAGGCGGCTCCTGTGAATCGATCGCGGCCACGAAAGAAATGCAAAAATCTCACGGTCTAGCGATCAGGCAGAAGAACTGCAATTAAATTTCTACCCGTGCTCTGATCTCACAGTAGACTGGTACACCAAAAAGGAATACGTGTACCCTCGGCAAAGGAGTAGTCCGAGATGTTTGAAGTCATACTGTCGATACAGTCACGTACAGGCTCCCCAGTCTAAACAACTCGCAAGTGAAGTGATTCTCAGGACAAGTTCCAAGTATCAACCACACATGCCAGAGCTTTGACCAGAAGTGCTTACCAGACCAAAGTCCCGCACCCGAGTGATTCGAGCCTATCCAGAAAAAAATTCCGTATTCCCGCAAAGTGCATTAACGACACCGCCTTCACGCGGTCTTGAGCCAATTTCAGAGCTCTAGAGGCGCTAAATCTCCCCTCCCACACGACAGCACAAACTCGTGTCGAACCTGAGCAAGAGTTAAGGAACCTGCGTCTATGGGAAAAGAGAAACAGCGGATTACTGGCTTTTTTTTAAGTTTTCGCAGAGGGGGAAAATGATTTTTTCTGAAGTCGTGTCTCTTCGCGCGGCAACAAGAGATACAGATACAATCTCAAAGATCTTTATCTAAACCTCCTGTGCCTTGGACCATGTTAGTCTTAGCTATGAGATGTGATAAAGATTCAGTCTCCAAACGTTTCTCAGACAATGGATTATTCTTATACACCCGATGCGGCTGGGGGAAGTGGTTCACTGGCCTATTTGCACTATCGGCGAACACGAAAACTTATGAATTCTTATAACGGTTGGCTCTGCACACAATGCTCGGTTTACGACTACACTGTGCAGACGTGATGTAACACTTATATCGATTAGAAGTAGGTTTATATTATGTAACTGGGTATCTGTAATTACGAAGTGTGTATTCTTTGTGGATTAAGGACATTGATTTGTGCCAGGAAATTTAAAGTATTGTAATGTATGTATGGAAAGAGCAAAATGATGTTTAAAATAATGAAACGTTATTATATGTGTATATTTAGAAGAGAAACATTATATATTGGAAACTGGTTATGCTTAGGGCACTTGTATTGTAAAATGTGTAAGGAAGTCCCTCCGCAACGGAAAGGGCTCGGCGTGATGTAAAAGGTGGTTTTGGCGGCCGAACTGGACGGCTCCTTGGTGTCAACAGGAAGCAGTCAGCGGCTAGCCGTCGCACGGAAAACATCGACGCTGCCAAGGGAGGCAATTGGATGCCGCTTTGCAAGGAATTTTGTCTTGGATGTGGAAGTGGCTGTTGCATGGTACTCTCGGCAATAAGGAATGGCTCGAACACATTAATAATCCGTCACCAAGAAGAAACTGTACAGAGCACTCAAACATGAAGCGCCGTGAGTACAGTTAGCCGCCACGTCGCTTGCCACCACTACTTCGCCACTGCTCCACCAACTTCATGCATACAGATATATATCAGAGCATGGGCCAGTTGATTTGTGTGAGTGATTTTAATAATAATCCAACTGATATAAACCTGTGTTTAGAACCATAACTTTTATCCTTATCATGAACCTATGCCGGATCCTCTCCTAAATGTTCAGATCACCGAGTATCCTGTTTCAAATCGAAATGCCGTGTGGCTAGGGTCTGCCGTTAGTTAGACCGTTCGCTGGTGCAAGTCTTTCGAGTTGACGCCACTTCGGCGATTTGCGTGTAGATGTGGATAAAATGATGATGATAAGGACCACACAACAACTAGTCCCTGAGCGGAGAAAATCCGCGACCCACCTGGATATCGAAACCGTGCCGTTAGGTATGAAATTTCGTCGCGCTGACAACTCAGCTACCAGGGGCGGACTTTCAAATGAACCAATGATTTATTTATGTTTGCCAAATGTGCAACGATTAGCAAGATTTGAAATTAGTTAGAATGTTGCTAAAGTGATCTCAGTGTATTGCAAAGTATAGTTTTGCAAAAATTCAGCGCAAGACTGTGTAAATGTACTGTCTAAAATAAGTTAAACGTATTTGTAAGATAATTTAGCCTTGATTACTATCATGAACGATTTTTTTAAGTTAATTGAGCTCAATGTTGAATAATTTGCCTTGAAAAGTGAAAATAAACTATTTCAAGTGAAGCTAAGAATTAAATTTAGTTGAATTGAATTTTGCTTTTGAAATAATCATAGAGTTTGACCAGATTCATAAAGTCAGTTTATTGGTCCCCTCCATATTCTTCTCATATTATAAAGATAAATGGACTATTATTACTACTAAGGAAATTTGATATATTTCTATAAATAGGAGTATAAACAGTGTGATTGTGGCATCATTTATTTTAATTGTGGTATCTGTGTGTTAGTTAAGTCAGAAGCCCCTCCTGGCCAATTTTAGTTCTGCATCTCTTGCAGGAACACTTCAGTACTGGGGTAAATAACAATATTAAGTGTAGATATTATTAGTGTGAGTTTGATATGATTTTTCTTTCTATGATTACTAGGACGTGGAGCATTGGTGACCGTTGCTATGCAAAGCTCAGAGTGCCCTGTGTCAATTTATATCCTGTGTACTATTCAAAGGGAAATATTAATGAAAGTAACTTTAATAACTAATATCTAATTTTCCTAAATATGTGTTTCCAAATTCAAGTGCCTAATTGGGATGGCGACCGTTCATTTTCTTCATTTGTATTCGGAATTAACTACTGTATCTGCATTAAATCCCAAATTTTAAAATCTGTTTAGTTTTTCTGTTAATTGCACTATATTCAAAATTATAGTCCGATATCTTCATTCACTAGGCAAACATGCAGTCAGAATTTCCCAAATCCTCTCAGAGGGTAACATTAGCTTGTGTCATAGCAGGTTAGTGCTATACAGGGCTTTTCCCCTGACAGGGCTTAACATGCTGTAGTTAGGGAAGAGTGAGATATAACGAAGCTAGTGTTATAACGACCCTTTAGACCGTCGCCCCAGCCAAGGTTTCTGCTGGTGCCGCTGCGGGTAGTGCGACATTGTTCTGCTGGAGACCTGTCTCAAAGAAGTGGTGCCCTGTCTGCCCTGTAGGGCTGTGGACCGGTCTGGCAAGATTTACTAGGTGATTGGCTCGCCGCCAATTGCTTTCAACTCCCAACATGCCATTTCTATGAGCTAAGAATCATAAAAATACCTCATGCTTTTAGCGCCCTACCAGGCTCCATCAACGTCTGCTCAGGTCCTCCACTTTCTAGAATCTCGCTCAAGGTGCGTCAGGTTGTAACGAAATCTTTAATAACTTTCTGCATGCGAAAAATAGGTGAGAGAGTAACTTGTCCTCTCTCTCGAGCTGTCAAAAAGATTGCCAGGTGTCAGGGATTTCCTTAAGCTGACTCGACCATAGAAGTGTCTTAGCAGTAAAGAATAAATGTTAAATCTTCATTCATGATATGGCATTTCTTCACACATCTCAATGTTTATGAACTCACATCTCCTGAACCGTTTATGGCACCATGATATAAGGTCATTGGTGCGTGTATCTACATGTGTGGATACTCTCTGCGAAACTGATTGAGAATGGAAATAGTAGCACAGAAGTAATAAATTTTATCATCATATGTGATGTGGCAGTTTTTCACACATTTCAGTGTTTATGATTTACTTCAGCCTGGAACCGTGCCACCGCTACGGTCTCAGGTTCGAATCCTGCCTCGGGTATGGATGTGTGTGATGTCCTTAGGATAGTTAGGTTTATGTAGTTCTAAGTTCTAGGGGACTGATGACCTCAGATGTTAAGTCCCATAGTGCTCAGAGCCATTTGAACCACACACACATTTTTATAATATGTGCGGATTGTATAAAGATCAAGATATGCGGTTTTCTCATTTCTCGTAAATGAACTCATTATAGAAAATAATTTAAGGGTCAATGCCATTCGCCAAGCACTCATTTCAGTTTTTTTAATTTGCTCTTGCACATCTTCAAAGAAGTGGTATGAAACTTTTTTTAAACATGGCATTATCACTTTTGGAAACGCAATACTAACGAGTGTGATAGTTGCACGTATTTTTATTTGATATTGAAGAGAGGGGAACGTGATCTTTTTCATACATCACTTTTTCTATAAAAATTATATTGTCTGTGTGAATTTTTTGTACGTAGAGAGTAGCAAATGATTCTAAAACCACCCAAAGCAATCGATCACAGTTCTAGGAATGATACCTGTAGGATATTGACAAGAAAATATTTCACCATCGTGAGGTTTTGTTTAATACTACTCATTTGGTAAATCAGTATGCGCATGTAATGAAAGGATGAATGACGTCAAAAAGTCAGTTTATAACGTTTCACAATGGACAGAAGAGATAAAAAGATATCTTTTATTGTATAACACATACAGTGGACATTCAGCTCTACGGTAATTATAGCATCGTAGTCAATCCAATAACTGCGGACAATATAATTTAGGTATTCGGTACCACGCACGTCAGCGTATTTAGCAACAGAGTTTTTTTCGAGCCGTAATAATTCTTTTAATGTTATATAGGTTGTTGCTACGTAAAACGCCTAGTATCCGAAGCTATGAACATAGCAGTGATACACTATGCAACGTCCCATTGCAGGTGGTATGTTATAATGGGTCTACAGATTAATATGGTCCCTGATCCACGGTGAAACCCTGTATATTTTACGTTAAGAAGTCATTGGCGATAATTGATGGGAAAAATAATAGCAACGGCCAGTCCTAAACTTCGAACAGAATCATATTTTTTCCCGTTATAAGTTATTTGGATTCCACACCAAATATTGTTCTAAATAAAATAATTTTGCTTGTTGGGCCACATAATTATAAAATATTAAAACAACTAATTACCGACGTTTCGATCGACGTTGCAGTGCTCCTCTTCAGGGCGATTAACTGCCGGATACTCGGCCATGATCCAGCAACTAATTGCCGGCGTTTCGACAGAACTTTGCAGCGGTCCTCTTCAGTGCGGTTAGCTACTGGATTCTGGTTCACTATCAATGAGTTAAGCGTCCCGAATAGGACCGTTGAAAAGTCGCTCGAAACGCCAACAGTTAGTCCATTTCGTGTTTTATAATGACGTGGCCTAGTACGAAACATTTTTGGTGCCAAGAATAGCGGTGTTATTCATAGTTTCGATTGCTACTTTCACTTCAAATCTGTTCGTTCCCATGTGAGCTATGTTAGCAACATATAATTTAATCAGGGGTTAATTAGCGGTCTTCATAGGCAATTCGACAGTACGTAATTATGAGAGTTTAGGAAATACAGTTTGAGATGTTAAAGCCGTACATTGCACGAAACTGAATCTGATGCGACTATTTAGTGTACGAAATAGTTTGTAAAATATTTTAGTTCATGAAAATAGTGAACGAATTTACTATTCCTTGTTTAAGTATCAGCGTAATATCCACCAACATCTTCATACTGCTGATATGTGAGGATTTCAAAAGGTAAGTAGGAGCGGTTTGGGACTCGTCTTTCTGTCACTTCTAATACTAACGTGGTGTTTTGAACATATTTTATTATGAAATTTTTATTTTTATGTCAAATGAGAATGTTTCAGATAACGCTTTTGACACTATTTTAAGTAAACGTATTCGTGTGCTCTAATTTTAATTTCGTGGAGACATCAGTTCAACAAAGTAACAGTCGGCTCTCCCAAGTGGGCTCTGAAACAACAAGAGAGGACTGGCGAATCTCGTCGACTAGCTGGAACCGCGCTCTTCGCCTGTCCGCGCCTGCCTGCTTGAGGCTCGGCCAGTTGGTGTAATTGAATTGACGCAGAGCTTCAGAGCAAGAGTCGAGGGCGGCTGTTTGCCTGTCAGCCGCCAGACACGGAGCGGTGGAAAACAACACGAGGGACCTCCACCTGCCAAATGAAAAGGGAAAGTAGGGCAGGGTCTGCCGTGGAAGCCTCGTCTGCTCTTACTCACACCCATCACTTTCAAACGCCTTATTACACTTCTCTTGACTGGGGTAACAGAAGTCATGCGATAGAGATATGCGCAAATTTAAGATGGAGGTATTATCACGTACTCAAGGAATACAACTGTAGTGCGAATGTACTCAAGAGATTTATGTGTAAAGGTTTCTGACGTGATCATGGCTATATGACGGGAATTAATAGCTTTCAACGCGAGGTGGCAGCTGAAGCTAGACGCATTGGGACACGTCATTTCGGAAATCGTTAGGGAATTCAATATTTCGCGATCCACACTGTCAAGAACGTGTGTAGAATACCAGTTTTCAGCCATTACCACCCACGACAGAGAAGGCAGTGGCCGACGGCTTTCACACAACCACCGAGAGCAGTGCCGTTTGGGTAGAGTTGTCAGTGCTAACAGACAAGCAACACTGCGTGAAGTAAACGAAGAAATCAATGTGGGAGTACAATGAACGTATCCTTTAGGACAATGTGGCGAAAGTTGGCTTTGATGGGCTGTGGGAGCAGTTGACCGACACTAGTGTCTTTGCTAACAGCACCACATCGCCTGCAGTACCTTTCCTGGGCTCGTGACCATATCGGTTGGACCGCAGGCGATGGGAAAACAGTGGCCTTGTCAGATGACAGTTGTTGAGAGCTGGTGGTAGGTAGTGGTCGGCTGCGGCGCGTCCGCAGCTCGTGGTCGTGCGGTAGCGTTCTCGCTTCCCGCGCCCTGCTTCCCGGGTTCGATTCCCTGCGGGGTCAGGGATTTTCTCTGCCTCGTGATGGCTGGGTGTTGTGTGATGTCCTTAGGTTAGTTAGGTTTAAGTAGTTCTAAGTTCTAGAGGACTGATGACCGTAGATGTTGAGTCCCATAGTGCTCAGATCCATCTGAACCATTTGAACCGACTGCGGCGCAGACCCCACTATTCATGGATCCAAGTCGTCAACAAGACACTACATAAGCTGGTGGTTGCTCCATAGTGGTGTGGCCTATATTTACGTGGAATGGACTGGGTCCTCTGGTCCAAGAACAATTCGTGCGAATAATTCGGCCAATAAGATTACCCGACACGAAACCCATCGAACCTTTTTGGGACGTAAGTGTGAGGTCAGTTCGTGAAGAAAATCGTGCACTGGCAACCCTGCAAAGGCAGCATGGCTCAATATTTCTGCAGGAGAATTCCAACGAGTAGTTGAGTACACGTAACGTCGAGTTGCTGCAATATACCGGGCAAAAGGAGGTGAGTGGGGGTAAGTTCCTATGGGACCAAACTGTTGAGGTCATCGATACCTACGCTAACTCACTACTATATCTAACTTAAACTACCTTACGCTAAGGACAACATACACACCCATGCCCTAGGGTGGACTCGAACCTCGGACGGGGGGCAGCCGCGCGAACCGTGGCAAGACGCCCTAGACTGTGCGACTACCGCGCACCGCGCAAAAGGAGATCCGACGCGATATTAGGAGTTATACGATGACTTTTGTCACTTCAGTATATATGAGTAACCTTCCATTTTTCTGGTGTTACTGGATGGTTATACACTACTGCCCATTAAAATTGCTGCACCACGAAGATGACGTGCTTCTGACACGAAATTTAACTGACAAGAAGAAGATGCTGTGATATGCAAATAATTAACTTTTCAGAGTATTCACACAAGGTTGGCGCCGGTGGCGACACCTACAAAGTGCTGGCATGAGGACAGTTTCCAACCGATTTCTCATACACAAACAGCATTTGACCGGCGTTGCCTGGTGAAACGTTGTTGTGATGCCTCGTGTAAAGAGGAGAAACGCGTACCATCACGTTTCAGACTTTGATAAGGTCGGGTTGTAGCCTATGGCGATTGTGGTTTATCGTATCGCGACATTGCTGCTCGCGTTGGTCGAGATCCAATGACTGTTAGCACAATATGGAATCGGTGGGTTCAGGAGGGTAATAGGGAACGCCGTGCTGGATCCCAACGGCGTCGTTTCACTAGCAGTCGAGATGACAGGCATCTTATCCGCATGGCTGTAACGGATCGTGCAGCCATGTCTCGATCCCTGAGTCAACAGATGGGGACGTTTGCAAGACAACATGGCTGCGGTTACCCTCGACGCTTCATCACATACAGGAGCGCCTGCGATGGTGTACTCAACTACGAACCTGGGTGGACGAATGGCAAAACGTCATTTTTTCGGATGTATCCAGGTTCTGTTTACAGCATCATGATGGTCGCATCCGTGTTTGGCGACATAGCGGTGAACGCACATTGGAAGCGTGTATTCTTAATCGCTATACTGGCGTACCACCCGGCGTGATGGTATTGGGTGTCATTGGTTACACGTTTAGGTCACCTCTTTTTCGCATTGACGGCACAGTGGACGTTCATTTCACATGTGTTACGACCCGTGGTTCTATCCCTCATTCGATCCCTACGAAACCCTACATTTTAGCAGGATAATGCACGACCGCATGTTTCAGGTCCTGCACGGGCCTTTCTGGATACAAAAAATGTTCGATTGCTGCCCTGGCCAGCACATTCTCCAGATCTCTCACCAACTGAAAACGTCTGGTCAATGGTGACCGAGCAACTGGCTCGTCAAAATACGCCAGTCACTACTCTTGATGAAATGTAGTATCGTGATGAAGCTGCATGGGCAGCTGTACCTATACACGCCAGCCAAGCTCTGTTTGACTCAATGCCCCGGCGTATCAGGGCCGTTATTATGGCCAGAGGTGGTTATTCAGGGCACTGATTCCTCAGTATCTATGCACCCAAATTGCGTGAAAATGTAATCACATGTCAGTTCTAGTATAATATTTCTGTACAATGAATACCCGTTTATCATCTGCATTTCTTCTTAGTGTAGCTATTGTAATGGCCGGCAGTGTAAATAAATTGACGGTGTTCCGAATGCTGCAGTGTGGGATGTATACATCGCAGGATGCTGAGACATAGTAGGTATGGGCACTAATCGGTGCGCTCGAGAAATACGCTGAAATAACAGTTCCAGTTGCTGCCACTAAGTGAAACTACGTCTCTGTAAGCACTCAGACTATGGATTATCTCTCGTTTTGACGTCATTATGCTGTTTGTCGCTTGGTGACGCAAGTTGATTTCTTTTGGGAAGTGACAGGGTTTAGAAATTTGAAGTTTTCAGTAACTAAATGCAATGGCTATTGTGAAAAACGGCAGCAACAGCAGAGCCGTATTGCGGAAATATAGCGACAGAACCAGCTGTTAGTAAATGGGCAAAATAGTGTGGCCAAAAATTTGAAGAAATAGGTGATTAAAGTGGGCAGCAGGGAGCGGGAGGTGGTCCATTCGAATGGAAGTTACTGACGAAATTGCTGAAGCTATAGCCGGCAGTGCAGAACATGCCTCAAATTCAAAAACTAGTGCTCGAGCTATGTGGCGGGAATTGTCTCTCCCGTGGTCCAAAGATCAGAAGTTTTTTCGGCATATTTTGCACTGGTATCCCCAAAATATTCAAAACGTACACAAACGAAGCCCCAAGCTATGGCCGTGAATTTGCCTTTTCTTTTTGTACTCATGGCAGTGGATTAAGTGTGACTGGGGAATATTCTTTGGGCCGACGAGACACGTTTTACTTTGCACTGTGCCTTGAGTGCCAGAGCTGTGGCATATTAGCTTCTACTCCACCACTTTTTGTGCAGGAACATCCACTGCACTCAACGTTTGTAGCTGTGTGGTGTGGTTTCACAAGCTCTTTATTCTATGTCCGTTTTGCTTAATAACGAAGACACCCCACCGGTATGTTAGGCGTGTAGTGACGTCTGCATGCTATAAGGACCTCCTTGTGCAACACTTAATTCCAGCTTTGCAAGAACGCAGATGTGTCCACACCACTATCTTCATGCGAGATGGGTGACACAACATGTCGCATGTTAGGTGAAAGGTTTTCTTCGAAAATCCTTCGGTGACGACCACATCATCTCT
The DNA here is from genome assembly GCF_023897955.1 of Schistocerca gregaria. Classification (NCBI taxonomy): domain Eukaryota; kingdom Metazoa; phylum Arthropoda; class Insecta; order Orthoptera; family Acrididae; genus Schistocerca; species Schistocerca gregaria. The sequence goes on from NC_064923.1 coordinate 485,267,467, forward strand.
AGGAAATTAAAGATGTGTGGGCTTCCAGATCCTCCGACCCAAATGCATCTGATTTCTGATTGTGGAGTGATCTGAAAGATCTTATCTATCAGGGTTGTGTCAGGGCTGTTCTTGATCTGAAGGATAGCGTACGAAGACATAACACTGTGGTTACACCGGACATGCTGCGAGCTACTGTCGACAATTCCGTGGTGTATATGGAGCACGTTGCTGAGTAGGGAGACGCTACTGAACACATGTTGTAAAATGTGGCCACATCCTAATAAAAGTGCAGAGCCACCATTATCTTGCGTTTGATCGTTTCTGCCCTTTCTGTGCATCCACACCTTATACTGACTGCTTATAGCGCCGTATTTTCACCTGATGGCAGAAAGTGGAACTATTATTTTTTTGCAGCTTAGCTCACACGCGCACTGAATAATGAACATACGATGTTTCAGCGTCTGCGATGTATAGCGCCGGCACTGCAACACTTGGAACACCAACAGTTTATTTATATCCAGGCGGTTCAATGTGACTGGAAAGAAATATCAGCAACAACACAAACACAATATTTTTAGCATACGGTGTGCTCCTTTCAGGTGTCGCTAAACACATAATATGCGGGACTGTGGAATATTTAGTTGTAAATAGTGGGAGTGCTTTCGCAGTGATCAATGAAGAGGGATTATCGATTGCTTGTTTCTTGGTTTGTAGGACGCAGCCTGTCATATTGGAGGCAGAGTCACTTACAAATGTAGAAGTAACTACAAATTTTCCTCAGGGCAGTGCAATATTAATAGTAATGTCAGACCATAGGTCTGAAAAATGCTACACAAATATGGAGTAGGACCAATAGGGGATAATGAACATATACAGAGAAAATGAAACATGGGTGGTCATAGGTTTGTTTGGCCCTTGGAGAGCGTCCCAGAAATACTGAAAAATCTGAATGTGAATATTCTTAAAGATGGACGCAAACTATTCTTTGAAAGCCTACTTACACAGTTTCAGGAACCAGCTTTAAGTGAGAACCCTCGGAATATACTCCATACGCGAGTGGAACTGGAGGAAACTCTAACAAATGGTACTGCCATGCACTTAACAGTTCCTTCCAGAGTATAGTTGTAGATGTAGATGGGATGTTGGAAGAAAGAAAAGAGGTTTATATATAGCACCACTGAATGTTTGAAAACTGAGTGTGTCTGAGGTGGAAGAATTCAAACGCCGCTATATTCAGTACATACTCAACTTAGATCAACAACGCGCCAGACCTCATGTTTTGCGACAGAAATAGTGCACTTTATTTTGGTGCAAAGATGAACTTTAGACATTGTAATTACACTTGGATATGTCAAGACGAGAGCTGTGTATATCTTAATAAATAATAGAGACAGTTTATATGTGGAAGTTCTTAATTTTAAGATTTTCCATGTTGCCGATCGGTGTGCCCGAGCGGTTCTAGGCGCTTCAGTACGGAACCGCGCTGCTGCTACGGTCGCAGGTTCGAATCCTGCCTCGGGCACGGATGTGTGTGATGTCCTTAGGTTTCTTCGGTTTAAGCAGTTCTAATTTCTAGGGGACTGATGACCTCAGAAGTTAAGTCCCAAAATACTGACAGCCAATTGAACCATTCTGAGCTACCGCCAGCAGTGTGTGCAATGGGACATTGGGGATGAGCTACTGAAGTAGCTATACATTACACAACCTCTACAATGTACAACGAACTTTATACTTTTTTAACGTGGTTAATGTTCACTGATGTTCCATCCCTGCTTCGCCTTCCTAGCGGTCGATTGTTTTCTACACCCTAACCTACGTTCTTCCTCTGAACTCAGGCTATCACCATTCTAAATTTCAAGGAAAACGGTTCAGCAATTTAATCGTAAAAGTATTAAAAATTTATTTTCGCATTTAATAGTATTAGTATGGAAGTATGGATTAAAAACGTTGAGGATTGTACAAGCATTGTACCCGAATGTTGAATCGAATCACGTAGAACATATCATCGAACAAAAGCTTTTTCAGAAACATGACAACTTCAAATCTCAAAGAACAAATCAATAAATAAACAAATAGATAAATAATAAGGTAAATAGTATGTTTCCTCAATTTGCGTTAAATTCTTACAATCAATAAATATGCTGTGCTACACTCTCTCTAAAACAGCCTATGTTCTTTCTCGTCGTTCTGTCTATATCCATACCAAATTTCATCAAAATCGGTTCAGCAGTTCAGTCGTAAAAGCTTAACAGACAGAGTTACTTTTGCATGTACAACATTAGTGTGAATATTTGCCCCAGGTGCTTCCAGTAAAATAGTCTTCAGTTACACGGAAATTGGTGAAAAACCATCGCGTCTTCATACAGCTTAACGATCTCGCTGAGATTAAGACCACAATCAGCTCTACGCATCTGAATTAAAAACAGTAAACAGGAAATTTTGAGTTGTAATTTTGTATTTAAGTGTGTAATTATAAGAAATCAAATGTACAACTTACTTTCGTTTGAGATTAATTTTTTGATTTTAATACTCTCAAAAAAAAAAAATCAAATGTGTGTGAATGTGTGTGGTGTGTGTGTTTGAGGTTTACGGGCGCTAAACAGCGTGGTCATCAGCGCCCAAGCGCATAGAAACAGGAAACCAGGCGGTGAAGGGACGAAGACGGACGCCGAACAAGGAGAACGGCTAAAAGACACAGGCCTAACGCAGTTCCAAATGCGCACATACAGAGGCAAAACAAGAGGAGAAGAAACACACTAAAAAAGGAAAGGAAACACAAGGAAAAGAGAATAGATACCGAAGTGAAAGAAGGAGGTAATCGTGACTGGCGGACCTCTTACCTAAAAACTGGGTGAGCCAGTCACCCAGCAGCACATTAAAACCTTCTCCCTAAAATCCGAGGCAACAGATTGGACAGGACACAAAACCGTAAAACCTTAACCACAGTCGCTGCGTCGTCTTGCAAAATAGAGGGCAAATCCGGTGGCAAGGAAACCACCGCCCTCTGGTCAGAGAATAAAAGACAGTCAAGTAAAATGTGGCGGACAGTAATCTGGACGCCACAAGCACTGCAGATTGGGGGGTCCTCCCGCCGGAGTAAAAAACCATGCGTGAAGGGACTGTGTCCAATGCGGAGGCGAGTGAGGAGGACCTCATCCCGCCTGTATGACTGGTAGGACGTACGCCATGGTCGCGTAGTGGCCTTTACCAGACGCAGCTTATTGTCAGAAACTGCCAACCACTCCTCTTCCCATTGATGCATAACACGAAAACGCAAAAGGGAGGTTACAGCATGGAGGGGGACGGCACATTCAACAACGTGAGGGAGGGAACATGCATCTTTGGCAGCCACATCCGCCAGTTCGTTGCCCCTAATACCCACGTGCCCCGGCACCCAGCAGAAAGAAACCACCTTCCCCTGCCGTTGCAGGTGGAGTAGGGCATCATGGATGTTCTGGACGACCGTATCCGCTGGGTACAAGTGTTGAATGGTCTGAAGGGCACTCAGGGAGTCAGAACAGATGAGGAACTTAATACTGGGAACACATCTCATCTGCTCCAATGCCCGCAGTATTGCAAATAATTCGGCATCGAGGATGGTAAACACCGCAGGAAGCCGTAACTTGACGACTCGATCAGGGAAAACAACAGCACAACCAACAGTGTCCCCCTGTTTAGAGCCATCTGTGAATACAGGTACATGGTCCGGATGCTGGTTTAAAATATCGTAAAATAAGGAGGTAAAAACAAACGCCGGAGTGCAGTTCCTCCGGTTCTCCGACAAGTCTAAAAGGATGCTGGGCCTCTGGAGCAACCAGGGAGGCAGGCGAGTAAAACCTTGTCGTTGGGGGGCCACACGCTCCACACCAAGGGACTCAAGCAAATGCTTGGCACGAATCCCAAATGGTTTTGTTGCCCTGGGACGACTGGAAAAGAGACGTTCCATAGGCGGTCGGGCAACGGTAGGGTACGCAGGGGAGGTAGGACAGGCAAGGAAATGACACACCCGTCGCACCATGAGGAGTTTCCGCCGGATGGCGAGCGGCGGTTCCCCTGCCTCAGCACACAGGCTGGGGATGGGACTGGTACGGAAAGCACCAGTGGCCAGCCTGATACCCTCATGGTGTACTGCGTCAAGGATCTTCAGATACGAAGGCCTTGCTGACCCATACACGGTGCAAGCATAGTCAAGACGCGATCGGACGAAAGCCCTATAAAACTGAAGCAGACGCGCCCGATCTGCTCCCCAGGACCGATGGCTCAGACACTTCAAAATATTCAGTGCCTTCAGGGCCCGCACCTTGAGGTCTTTAAGGTGAGGCAACCACGACAACTTGGAATCAAAAGTGAGGCCCAGGAACCTCACAGTGTCTCTAAAAGGAAGAACGGTGTCCCTCAGACGCAATTCAGGGGAGGTAAAAAGACGCCGAGAACGATTAAAATGAACACACACAGATTTGTCTGTAGAAAAGGTAAAACCCGTCTTTGCAGTCCATGCCTCTAAGCGCTTTATCGTAAGCTGTAACTGCCGACTAGCACTGACAAGACTGGAGGAAGAACAGAAAACAGCAAAATCGTCCACAAACAAGGAGCATTGGGCAGGACTCCGGATAGTGGACGTGATACTGTTAATAGCAACGGCAAAGAGGGTGACACTTAAAACGCTGCCCTGAGGAACACCATTCTCCTGCACGTACAAATCCGATAGCACATTACCAACCCGATACCGAAAGAGGCGGTGAGAAAGAAAGGACCGAATGAAGATGGGGAGACGGCCACGAAAGCCCCACTCATGGAGTTGATTGAGGATAAGGCGGCGCCAAGTAGTGTCATACGCCTTATTAATGTCAAAGAAGACCCCTAGACAATGCTGGTTACGTAGAAAGGCCTGCTGGATGGCGGCCTCAAGCAGGGTCAAGTTGTCTATAGTGGAACGACATCTCCGAAAGCCACACTGAGAGGGGCTAAGGAGCTGCCTGGTCTCGAGCAGCCAAACCAGGCGGCGGTTGACCATGCGTTCCAACGTCTTCCCAACACAGCTCGTCAAGGCAATACTCCGATAACTACTGGGATGCGTTCGGTCCTTCCCTGGTTTGAGGAGGGGAATCAAAATTGCCTCCCTCCACGAGTCAGGGTACGTGCCAGATAACCATATCATATTGAAACAGTTCAGGAGAACTTCCTTGGATGGCAGCGACAGGTGCCGCAGCATGCTGTACCGGATTTGATCATGACCAGGCGCAGTATCATGAGCCACAGACAGCGCAGAATCCAGTTCCCACATTGTGAAGGGGCAGTTATAGGGTTCAGAATTTAGAGACCGGAAGTCCAAGTGACCCCTTTCGACGGCAGTGCGGTAGCGGCAGAAATCTGGATCACAGTTAATAGTGGCGGTAGATTCCGCAAAATGCATGGCCAGTGTCTGGGCAATGTCTCTCGGCGCCGTGAGGAGACATCCCTGATGCAGCAAAGCCATGACAGGTAGCTGGCTGAGTTTCCCGGAAATCCTCCTGATGGCTTCCCATACTTTCGTAGAACTAGTGGAGCGAGAGATGGAATTCAAGAACGATTGCCATGACCGTCGTTTGCTCTCTTTAATCACCCGCCGCGCTCTGGCCCTTGCCACTCGAAAGGCCGCAAGATTGTCAGCTGAGGTACGGCACTTGAAGCGGCGCAGTGCTGCACGGCGGGCGCGGATGGCTGAGTGGCACTCAGTGGTCCACCAAGGGACAGGACGCCTCTTGGGATGACCGGATGACCGTGGGATGGACAATTCAGCAGCATGAGAGATCACGGCTGCAACATGGTCGACCCATTCGTGGACGCTGGCACGGTGTTCCAAAACAGCCAGTTGGCTGAAAAGTGGCCAGTCAGCTCTGCAAAGGTGCCACCGGGGCGGCACTGGTAATGCCACAGCCTCATCCAGGAGGCGAATCCAGAGGGGGAAGTGGTCACTAGAATGGAGGTCAGCTGCAGCCTCCCACAGAGCAGAATCCGCGAGTGCAGGAGAGCAAAAGGAAAGGTCAATAGCCGATGACGATCCGGAAGCAGTACAGAAATGAGTGGGAGCACCAGAGTTGAGGAGGCACAGTTCTTCAGACATCATGACGCTTTCCAGAATGCGACCCCTGGGGCAAGTAGTCGGAGAGCCCCATAAGACATTATGAGCGTTGAAGTCCCCCAGAAGAAGAAATGGGCGAGGGAGTTGGCTAATAAGGTCCGTGAGAGCCTCAGTGTCTATCGCATCCGGAGGTGGTAAATAAACAGAACAGACTGTGAGCCTCCGACCCACAAGAATGTCAACTGCAACTGCTTGCAAGTCGGTGACGAGAAGGAGCTCAGATGAGGGGTGCACATCACGGACAAAAACTGCAACACCACCCTTTGCCCTTTGCCCCGTCAGATCATCTTTTCGATATGCGGTATAGCCGCGTAAAGAAGGAGAATCAGTGGCCCGAAAATGTGTCTCTTGGAGACATAAGCACAAGGGGCACTCTCGTATAAGGAGTTGTAATTCGGCCACATGCGTCCTGAAACCATTCAGGTTCCACTGTAATATGGGAGCCAGTGATCAGGGTGGCTGAACTTTCACCCTGCCTCTGTGCTTTGGAGGAGAGACCGTACTGGCCGGAGATTTATTCCTGGGGCGAGAAGACCGCCCCCGGTCGACATCAATGTCCATAAGATCCGATGACGACCCACGGGAGATGTCAGACAGTACGATGGCATCATCATCGGACCGACGCTGACTAGTCTCCTCAGGTGGCAGAACCTTCAGCTTCTGAGGCTTTGTCTTGAGGGGCTTGGAATGCAGAGCCTTGTCAACAGTTGGAGGTTGACTCGCCTGGGCAGAAGGCGCCATATGGGGGGAGGCTGGAAGTACCTCAATGTCAGCAACCACGGCCTTGTCCGATGTAGCGGGGAGAGCCGCAGATTGCAAAACAACCGCAGCAGCACAAGTGCACTGGCAAGCGCAGGTTTTAGTGCTAACACTAGCAACCTCCGTTTGTGTAGCAACAGTGGCCAGTTGTACCGGTTTTTTGAGAGCGGAAGCGAAAGATGTGGAAAAAACAGGAGGTTGCATGGCCTTAAAGATCTTCTTGGCCTCACCATAGGGGATGCGCTTAGAGGTTTTAATCTCCTGTACCTTCCGCTCTTCGAGATAGATGGGGCAGATCCGGCTCCAGACAGGGTGACTCCCAGAGCAATTCACGCACTTCACAGGCGATGAACAATCGGCTCCGTCATGGGCAGGCTGACCACATTTACCACACGTGGCTATTCCATTGCACCCCAACGTAGTATGCCCAAAGCGCTGACATTTAAAACAGCGCATTGGGTTGGGGAAATATGGCCGTACGGACAAACGTAAGAACCCCGCTTTAACATGCTCCGGGAGTCTCGGGCAACTGAATGTGAGAATAAACGAGTCAGATTTGACGAGGTCCCCATTGACTCGTTTCATAATGTGCTGCACGTCAACAATTCCTTCGTCAGCCCACTCAGATTTTAGCACGTCTATGGGGATATCCACCAAGTCCCTACACGTCACAACACCCTTACTATAATTCAAAGTGGAGTGGAGCTCGGTCTCGACAGCGTACTCTCCTAGACAATTTGCTTTCCGAAGGGCAGCGACTTGACGGGAACTAGAAGTTTCAACTAACAGAGTCCCATTGCGCAGTCGCTTTACAGATTTCAGTGTTCCTGCAATTCCCTCAAGACCCTTGTGGATGTAAAAGGGAGAAACCCTCTCAAAGCTACCCTCCTTCCTTTTAATGATCAAAAACACATTCTGATTATCAGCATGTGCTCCGTTACTACATTCTGTTAAATCTCTAGCAACACCAGGCGCTGGAGGACTCGCAGCGCGTAGCCGCTTTTTCGATGGGGTGTGTTTTCCAACCAGCGGCCCACCCAAGCCACTGGTAGGGGGAAAAGTAGAGGTCGAAGGGTCCATTGTGGTCCCACGAGCAGCTAGGGAACTAAAAGTCCGCTCAGACAGAGCCCCGCGTGCCTGAGTAAGCCTTATACAACTGGGGTGCGGCAGGTGCCCCAGAGGTTGCCCGCTTGCGACTGTTCCACCCCAACAGCCATGCATCTTCTAGGCGCGGAGCACACCGAAAGATTGAGGGGTTTTTATAGAGGTTGGCCTTCCTCGCAATCCAGGCGGTCAAGCCAAGATTACCATTCCCCGCAGCACACAACGTTTCACCGCCGCGCCGTACGGTGGTCGCTGAAGCATGTCCGGGGGTTACGGTGTCAGGACACTGGCGGCGCAGACCAGTCCCCAGCTCAGGACCCCGGGGTCGCCAAGCCCGTACTCAGCAAGTGAATGCTGAGCCCCTGGGGGACAAATGTGTGTGAAATATTATGGGACAACTGCTAAGGTCATCAGTCCCTAAGCTTATACACTACTTAACCTAAATTAACCTAAGGACAAACACACACACACCCATGCCCGAGGGAGGGCTCGAACCCCCGCTGGGACCAGCCGTACAGTCCATGACTGCAGCGCCTCAGACCGCTCGGCTACTCCCACGCGGCTTAATCCTCTCAATGGACATCAATTATTGTTCATAAAGCATTCTTAATCAGTAAAACGCTTTTTTTAGAGAATCCGTTTGCCTGAAATATTTAGTGGAACACAAGGATATTAAGTGAATACCTAAATGTGATCTGTAAAACAACATATTCGTATGCTATAGATTAAAGCAATACAGGTAATAAGTTCTGTTACTACTGGTTATCCGTCTTGAGCTGACTGCAATTTAATTTAAAAGAATTACACCAGACACGTATCGCTTTTATTTATAAAGCACCTTCTAAGGTTAGTCTGCAGACTGGTTGCACACTTTTGTACATTTTTGGTTGTTTTAGGTTAAAATAGCGCTATGTTCATAAAGTTGGTGTGCAAGTTACTTACCGTGTTTCTTTATGATTTTGCTCTTTCCTCCTTCATACGTGTGCAACGATAAGAATGCAGTGGGAATGTATTCACATCTGTTGGACGAATGTAATGAAAACAAACACTACAAACCGACATTTTAGGTAAGGCACATCCAATCAAAATCTATAAAGCAACCATCTGTGTGGCGAGCTTATAATTATGTATTATTTATATTTTAGGACAATTAATATGTAAAAAAAACGTTATAATGGAAACATGAACCGTCTGAAGATGAATCATAACGATTCTAAACCAATAACAGTACCCTTTGAATGAAGGAATTGAAATTCAATTTGTGGCTGGTTGCTGTCTCAACACCATCAACAATAGTCTACATTTCCTAGATGATAATAAATGTTTAATACTATAAAAACGTGCGTGCTAGGACCGTAATCCATACGATACTGCTTTTATTTTGTTATCTATCAGAACATTACTTTTGGTACTCTGCACGTTTAGAATGCTAGGTCTTCATATGTACTTTCAAGAAAAATAAACTCCTCCATCAGCAATGTAAGAAGAGTTTCGGAAATAGTATAATAATGAAGCAAGAAAAACGAATAAGGAAAACGAAGAGATTTCTTTAAAGAGAGATGGGAAATCGATCAAAGACAAATGTAAACATAAAGATTTTAATAACATCCATCTGTCAGTAGTAGATAGTGTAAGTTTGAACATGACCTTCGTATATAGCTTACAGTCTGTATGAAAAGCAATCCAAATTAATTTTGACAAATTCCACTTTATCCTAGATGGCCATAACAATTTTCTGATGTTGTCTGCTCTCTTGATAATTGTCCAAGGAGTTATGGTTAAATAATTTGTAAAATAATAAAGTAAAGCTGAGCTAAAATTATTAATATACTGAGTTACTTACGTAATGAATCATTTAGCAGTTGTAGTTTCCCGAAGAAATTTAAACGTATTGTCGACCTACTTCACATAAAAAGAAGTGAACATTAGGAATGAATTACTGGATCTACGTCGTTACTTCCATTATTTTCTTTTTTAAAAAAGAAAGAAAGAAATATGAGAAGATAACGTACAGTTCTCGCAAACCAAATCGTCTCTCCCATCACAAATCATGCCGAGTTTCAACTTGGTTTGTGTGAATAGTGTAACTTACTTTATAAACACTTACAAATTAACTAAACTCTTTCCGAACAGAAACGAATGCCCAATGGTAACGACCGACCGCCTTCTCATCCCCAGCCCAGAGACATCACTGGATGCGTGTACGGAGGGCATGTGGTCAGCACACCACTATCCCGGCCGTATGTCAGATTACGAGACCGGACCCGCTAATTCTCAGTCAGGTAGCTCCTCAGTTTGCCTCACAAGGGCTGAGTGCATACCGTTTGCCAACAGCGTTCGGCAGACTGGATTGTCACTCGCGCAAGTGCTAGCACAGCCCGACAGCGCTTAACGTCGGCGATATAACGGGAACCGATGTTACCACTGCGGTAAGGCCTTTATAAACACTTAGTACGAGTAAACACAGTAGGAAACTGCAGGATTTCAAACAGGGCTGTCAACTACATAGGCTATATTTACCTTGTGAAATGATACACCAGAGTCAATGAATCAGATGTTAATACTACTCAGAACATTTTTTAACTTGGCCAAGACTTTTGACTGTACGCAGAATATTTTGTAACTTGGCCAAGAGTTTTGATTCTGTGTATCGTATCCTTGTAAGAAAGTCAAAGCGATATAGAACAGGAGGCACAATAGATTGTTGATTTTTATCTTATCTGACTGACAGAAAACGAAGCCTTTCATTTCCATGTCACGCAAATAATATACATTCAGGACCTGAAATAATCAGATATGGTGTGCTACAAGACACTATATTTTGTCCTTTGTTGTTTCTGGTACACATGCATCACGGGAAAGCTATATTACTATTTTTCCCAAGTGAATGCAGTTGAATTGCATGGCTTAATGATGATGATTACTATTTGGCTCAAAAATTTCTGAGGTAAGAGAGCCCTCCATTCAGATATCCGTGCAGAGACTACTGAGTAGGATGTTACCAAGAGGAACAAAATTTGCGTTCTACAGGTCGGAGCTTGGAATGTTAGAACCGTTAATCAGGTAGCCAGATTACAGAAACTGCAAAGGAAGAGGGGTAAGTTGAAGTTATGCAGGGAATTAGAGAAGTGCACAGCTGGAAGAACAAGACCTCTGGTTGCTTACTAGAGGGTTATAAATACAAAATAAAGTAGGGGTGCTGCAGGAGTAGGTCTGGCAGTGAATAAGGAAATAGGGATACAGGTAAGCTACCATCAACAGCCCAGTGAATGTATTATAGCCAAAATAGGTGCCAACACTCACCAAAGTAGTACAAGTTTACATGCCTATCTGCTCCGCAGATGATAAAGAGATTGAAAGAGTGTATGATGAGATAAAAGGCGTTAATTGTGATGGGGTGGTAGAATTCAACAGTAGAAAAAGGAAGACAAGGAAAAGCAGAACATGGACTGGGAAAAGGAACTATGCACATAACATATAAGCCAACAGTGAAAATGTAACTGGGATGGAATAAATGTTTGTTAACTATATCGACAACGCCGATAACGAAAATGACAATGGGAATACGAATTAACTCTCGTTTCCAAGTTAAAAGGGGTACATTTAATTATGGTTATATATTATTAGCATTCATGTCAATCCTTTACCGTAGAGACTTCGAAATTCCACTAATGATAGGATGATGAAGTTTCAGGCAACAACAATTGTGTTTATCTTGTCACTATTCTTAGACCGCGTTCCTAGCGCGTAGTTTCAGTTTGTTACGAGCTGTATTCTGTTCGTGATCTGGAAGAACGTGTTACTTAAGTGTAACAAGTGCGTGTGGTCATTATAATTCCCGTGATTCAATGTGCCACACAAATGCATAAACAGAGCTGACAGTTCTTGCTACATTCGCGGACAGGTTACACCAAAAATTCCAAAGGAGGCCGACAGCGACGTATGCCAGAAGGGCGTACAGACTGTACTTTGGCCGTGAAATCGTGAACCAGGGGAAGCTCTGGGTTACTATGTATGTTGCATATCTCATGTATTGAGTCTTCATTCGTGTTGGAATCGTAGAAAATCTTCCATGAGCTTTGCTACACGCATGATCTGGCTAGAAGCATCAAACCATGTGAAATATTATTGTTTCTTTGTGTACCAGCTCCATTAACACGGAGTGTTTCCAAGAACAAAAAGTCTTCCTTGGCGTATTCCAAAATACCGTCGGCCATTGCGGCTAGTGCTTCACGGAGGCCGACTGCCTGGACTGCCCCTTCACGTCCTGCGGTAGCGACGATGGCAGCAGTGAAACTTGTGCTGCACCGTCACCTTCAAAACCCAGTTCTACCAAAGATCCTGATTTTGTGTTTAACGATAAGTGTACAGATATTTACAAAAAAAGAAAAAAAAGAAAAAACACTCTGAACTTACTGTCATAGTGAGAGAGCTGAAACTGCCTAGAGGTGAAGCTGAACTGTTGATGTCAAGACTGTAACAATGTAATTGTCTTGATAAGACGGTAAATGTGACTGCGTTCCGTAACCGCCGTATGCCACTCTATCCATTTTTCGAAATTAAAAATAACTCTTTATTTTCTAATGATGTTCAGGGATTAATGGCAGCTTTGCGTGTTGACTGCAAAAGTGATCAACAGAGGTTGTTCGTTGACTTCTCCAGAGTAAAGCTCAACTGTGCAGGTAAGCTAATGTATGAATGCAGACTCTCGCGGCGATAACATTGAATAAAATGTTCTCGGGTTTCCAACAGCGTCAATTGGTTAAAACAACACGAGCTTTCGGCCAAGCACTCCTTGGCCATTGTCAAGTGTTATGACTGCCAGTGGGCTGTCGGTGCGCCCTTTTTAATTTCGAAAACAGCTGGCAGCTAGCGTATATAAGGGCGCACCAACAGCCCACTGGCAGTCATAACACTTGACAATGGCCAAGGAGTGCTTGGGCGAAAGCTCGTGTAGTTTTAACCAATTGACGCGGTTGGAAACCCGACAATATTTTGTTCAGGTGAGCTGATGTTAACAACACCGTTAATGTATTATACCAGCCAAGATAGGAGCCAACGCCTACCAAAGCAGTGCAAGTTTACATGCCTATCAGCTACACAGATGCACTGTAACCAGGCGGTACCTGCGATTCCGATTGGGTATACACTTTACATGAAACAAAGTTATGATAACATGAAACAATTGTTATTGAGATTGAGTTATGACAAGTTCAGGTGGCAAATTTCCGAGGATCTGAAAGTCATAGGCCTATTACTTGGGCGACAACAAGGCTACACCAAATTTTCTTGCTTCCTCTGTTCTCTGGGATAGCCACGGCAAAGCACTTCATTATAAAAAGAAAGATTGACCTAAGCGTCAATCACTTGAACGAGAATCTCACAACGTTACGCACAAAGCATTTGCGGAATCCATGAACATGACTCACCCTTCCATTCATATAAAACTGGGCCTATAGAAAAGAAAAATTCGTTAAGGCTATGGCTAAAACTGGGGAAGCCTTTCTCTGTTAGCGAAAAAGGGGAGTTTCGTGGGTCCCTAGATACGAAAACTGTAAAAAGATGAGCATTTGAACACCATCCTGATTGGTGATAAAAAATTGGCTTTTGATACCTTTGTTCAAACGTCAACAAACTTTGTAGGAAATAAGAGCGCAGACTGGGGAGTGACATGAAGTTACATTTCCTAGTCATTTCTCGACAACTGCGGTGTTGTACCCGACGAGCATGGAGAACTCTTCCACCAGCAAATTTCGGACATGAAAATGAGATACCAGAGAAAGCGGAGTGCATCAAAGTTAGCCGATTACTGCTGCGCAACAGCAGAAAACTACAAACGCCAGGCAAAGCGGTTGCGCCTTCACTGAACTTCCTCTGAGAGATAATATCAAGCTAAATACATGTGCAGGCTTATATTTACAATTACACTAAGTTAACATGACTTCAAAACAAGAGCTAATCTTGCGTCTCCATTAACATTTTCGTTATCAGCACACCTGGAAACATAAAGATTAGCTGTTTCCATGCCAGTCATAGAATTAAACAAAAATTATGTTAGTTATTGGTAATACACGTATAAAAATACTGAGGGTGTATAGGTAGAAGAGACCTGGAGGCACCCCAAGATTTCAGACTGTATAACAGAATGTGGAGATTTAGAGACCAGATTTAAAAGTGAGAAATATTTCAAGTAGGAGTTGTGGATTTTGAACATAATTTGTTGTCTTTAAATTGAAGGCTAAAACTGACGAAGTTGGAGGAAGCTATGAAATTAAGGGTGGAGAAACTGGATAAACTGATAGAACCAAGAACTGAGAGCTCCCAACTGAGCGTTACGCAACGATTGACTGAAACAATGGAAAGAATACTGGTAGTGTAAAAACACGTGTCAGAAACTTTATGGATTTACTCTTAACATCAAAACTTTGTGCGTTGTTCGTATGAACTTCGTTACGGAGAGTCATGAAAACAAATCTCTGTTGTGACTCCTTATAATGTAATTACTTTTTACTTTCTTTCATATTTACAGTTGCTTTGTGTAATTTTCGCGCATGGGTGTGTGTGTATTTGTCCTCAGGATAATTTAGGTTAAGTAGTGTGTAAGCTTAGGAACTGATGACCTTAGCAGTTAAGTCCCATAAGATTTCACACATTTTTTGTAATATATCACCTATCAAAAAACAAAGCGAAATGACGGATATGCAGTACGACCTATTAAATGGGGATGCGGCCATAGCACGTGAACGGTACCCTGGGAGGCAGTTACCTTGGGTAAAAACTTTTGTACGTCATCGTCGGCGTTTGCGAGAGGCAGGTACATTTGAGAAGAAAGTTGTAGCTGGTGCTAGACCATTAAATGTAAGAACGTCTGAGCTCCTAGAACAGTTCCTCTTACTGCGGATGAAACTCCATCAACAAGTACAAGGAAAATAGCCAGAAGGGAAAGCCTTAATCACATGATGACCTGGAACATTCTGTATGAAAACCTTCTGTACCTGTATCACCTTTAAAGGGCGACAACAATCAAGATGGGATCTTGAATTATCATAACAATCACTTTTCGGCTTCTGAAAATCCTGATGGAGTATGACAAGATAGACATCACTAGTGCTTCAGTCCAGCATGTGGGGTGCAATAATTCATAATTACGAAGGGTGCCCACGTCTTTCCGCAATATCTTACTGGACAAACATATCTGCAGCTCTTCAGACATGAGCTGCTTCATTTCCTTGCTGATTTATCTCTAGACGTGATCCAATTACTAGGTTTGTGTACTACGGCACTCCAGCTCACTATACTTGGATAGTTACCCAGTATCTCGATAATCAGTTTTCAAATAGGTGGACTGGTCGAGGGCATCCACTGCATGTCCTGTCCGATTGTCAGATTTGAATCGAATAGATTTTTCTCTTTCAGATCATTTAAAATCTTTGGTGTATTCGACTCACGTGCCCTGTGTCAATGGTCCGAGGGAGCTTATCCAAGAAGTACTTGACAAAATGCGGAACACACTAGGAGAATTCCACAACGTACAGCAATGTTTGGAACACAGGTTCAAGTGGTTCAAGGGAGCAGGAGGTGGTCACTTAGAGCAGCTTTTGTAAATGTAAATGTGTTTAGTTAATGTATTATATTTGTGCTTGCGCACCCTGCTTACAGGAGACCGGGGCAGGACGTTACGCATAACGTTTGGAGCAAATTTTTGAGATCTCAGTAATGAACGAATTTTTAGAAAAATTAGGACCCGTTTAATCAAAGATTATTTAATACAATTTGCAACTGAAGATAACGTAAAATAATATATTTAGTTTGTTATACCAATAAACTAAGACAGCGTTCCGCCTCATACACGGGGCAGAATGGACTCAGTGCTTCTTTTTTTCAATTTTTTCAATGACACATCTTACATATAAGCTAGGCTTCATCGTCCTCACTGTCTCTGCCAGCATACGAGTTATGAGCCCACTGCGTGCACTTCTGACGTGCAATCCAATCCTCAGTTGAAGTGGAATATAATTCTTTGCAATATACATGTACCGTATCTTCGTCGTCATTTCCTGTAGAGTCAATTTCTTTTTATTCTTTCTTCTTCTTTTCTCGAGCTTGCTGCCTGATATTTGTTCTATTCTCCTAAGCTACCGGAGCTCTTTTGGCTGCTTCTTGTAGCTTATTCTAATAGAGAGTTGATGTGAGAATAGCGGTCTTTCTTGTCACATGTTTCTGTCCTGGTGTAACTCTTGGAATTGCTGTAACATTTTCCGACGACTATAAGGACAGACTACGTGACTGGCAAGCGAGAACAGCTGGAACTTTACTAAACCATAACAGACATTGGTTTGGTAAACTCTCGGCAATCTGAGCGTACTGTCTAGCCTCTGAACCAAATTAGACCATCGATACCGTTCTGTCCCGGTTGGCCAATTAATCCTAATCTCCCCTTCACTAGAATTGGTAACCTTGGAAGATGTAAATGTGCAGATAGCAGAGAACGCAATATGCCACATGACAAGCCATAGAAGTAATGCTTGTGTAAAGCAGGAGACATTCAATTTGATTGCTGAAAGGAAAAATTTAAAAAAAATCCAATGTTTAATCGGACGAAAGCGATTACAGACATAAAAAATAATAACAACAGAAAGTGCAAACGAGTAAGCAGGAATGATTTTAGGACAAATGCAAGACTGTACAAGCATGTATGTCTAAGCAAAAGATAGATGACGCCTGAAGGAAAACTTAGGACACTTTCGGAGGAAAGGGAACCAGTTATATGAATAATAAAGTTCAGATGAAAAAACCAACAATGAACGAAGAAGAGACAACTGGAAGGTGAAAGATATCTGTAATACGGCTTTACAAGGGAAATGAACCTGAAGATAATATTATAAAGAGGTAAGAGGAAGTAGATGAAGCTCAGAGACATGATGTGGCTAAAGCATTGGAGGTCTTGAGTCGAAAGTAGGTCATGGAGTAGAAAATATTCAGCAGAGTTACTTAGATCCATGGTAGAGACAGTCAGGACCAAAATATTCCACCGGGTTTGCAAGATTTATAAAATTTGTAAAATTTCCTGCGTCTTCAAGAAAAATGTAATAATTTTTATTCCAAAGAAGACAGGTACTGATACTTTTGAACATTACCAAAATATGAGTTCAGCAAGTCATAAATATTGACACGAATTATTACAGAAGAATGGAAAAAACTGGTAAAAATCGCCCTCGGGGAAGATCAATTTGGGTTCCGTGGAAACGTAGCAAGACGCGAGGCGACACAAATCCTAGATCGGTTGAAGAAAGACAATTATACATTTAATAGCATGTGTTGATTAAGAGAAGGCTATTGACAATGGAATATTGCAATTGCAATGGAATATTAGCAATTATAAATGTAGCAGAGATAAAATACACGGAGCAATAGGTTGCTTCAACTTGTACGGAAAACATACTGCAGCTGTAAGAGTCAAGGACCACACAAGAGAAGCAATAGTGGAGAAGGAAGTGAGGTAAGGTTGTAATTTGTCTCCAATGATATTCATCCTGTATATTTATCTAGCAGTAGAAGAAACAACGTGATATTTGGAAAAACAAATTAAAACTGAGGGAGAAGACCTAAAAACTATGAGGTTTGGCGACGACTCTGTAATTCTGGCTGAACGCAAGAGCAAAATTTATAAAGTCTTGAAAAGAGATTAGAAGGGTGCAGAAAGTAACCGAAGTAAGTCAGGTGACGTCGAACAAATTAATATAGTCAAAGAGTTTTGCTATTTGAGCAGATAAAAGCTGATGAAGGTAGAAGGATAGGAGATGTAAAAGGTATACTGGCAATATGTAGAAAAGCATTTCTGAAAAAGAGAAAGTTTGTTACCATCGTGTTTAAAGTTATGTGTTAGGAAGCCTTTTCTGAAGGCGTTTGTCTGGAGTGTAGCTCTTCACGGAAGTGAAACGAGGACTATAACCGGTTCAGACAAGAAGTGAATACAAACAACTGAAATGTGGTGCTACAGAAGAATTTGTAGATCATGTGGATAGATAAGACAAATATAGGCTAAGTACAGAGTATAACGGGGGAAAAAGTAATTTGTGGCACAATTTCACTACACAATGGAATTACCTGATCGGACACAATCCGAGGCAGCATCAAGGAATCGACAGATTGGTAATAGACCGCAGTATGGTGGGGTAAAAGTTGACTGTAGAGGGAGACATACGTACGACTACAGTTTTCATGTTCAAATGTATGTCGGTTACAGAGGTTACACAGGGATAAAGAGGATTGCACGTGGTAGACTGGAGTAGGGAATTGAATCAAACAACGTCATCGGACTGAAGACACAACAAAAACACATTTCAGAATTTATTGTAGTCTGATAAGCCTGGTAACAACGCAAAAACATGTTTGTTTCGCAAACAACTCAGCTTAATACTCGAAATTGTTTCCTTTTAATGATATAAACTTTGTCCAGTGATACTCTAGTTTTCCCATCCCATCGGAAAAAATAGATTCTGTGAAACTCTGCAAAATACTCGTTGAATGCAAGTATCACTTTATCATTTGACGAATATTTCTTCCCAGCAAGCCAAACTTTCAAGTTAGTAAGAGGAAGAGGTCACTTAGTGCCAAGCTTGCTCTCTTTCCAGTCAACCGAAGTTTTAACCGCTTTAAGAATGAAGTACAATAGGGTCCAGTAATCGTTCTATCTTTTACCAACGGATCTATCAGGATTATTCGATGGGAATCCCAACATCAGTGGCCTTCACCTTACAGCTGAAGAAATGGTCTTTGCCTTTGTCGGCGCACTTTCATCAGCCTTTTTCCATTGTTGTGGCTGCCGTTTCGATTCTGGTGGGTAATGATGCATTCAGGTTTCATCAACAATCTTAAATAGGCGCAAAAAGTCTTGCAGATTGCGATTACACATCGCCAGACATTGTGTTGAAATGTTGTGCCGGGTGTTCTTTTGGCCGACTGTGCGCAATTCTCCGTGCAGAAGATTGTGTACTCACTCAGATAAGATACCTAAGGTCTCAGTAATCTCAAGAATTTTATCCAGTGGTCTTGTATTACCATATCTTGGATTCTGGTAATGGTTTCCTTTATGGTGACCTGCACTGGACTGCCAATGGGCCCTTCGTCTTTGGTGCTTGTCCGGTCACGTTTAAATTCATTAATCCAAAAGTAAATGGTCTTTAGTGATTGTGCAGACTCCACGTGTATTCCATCAAATTCTATTTTGATTTTTGCGGCAGTTCAACCCTTCAAACGAAAATGTTAGTAACAGGACGAAAATCGATTATATGCATTTTCACACTGACCAATTGATGCCGTTGCCAACAACAAACTGTACGCAATACATTGTTGAAATTCTTTATGTGATCCTTGTAATAATCAAGCTTACCAACCATTAAGGCCCAACAATTTGTTCCATTCTTTCCTGGGAATTTATTAGACTTACCAAACCACCCACCCTCATATGTCAATGGCTTGTCTCAAACAAAAATTTCCCGTTTCTAAAAAACCGGTCAAAATAGTGAGTATAGTCTTATATCGAAAAACCACATTTATAAAAACTTCCAAAGGCTATCATTAATACAGAAAAACCACAGGTGTATCGGTACTGACATATTTAACAACCTTCCATAGTACACTTGCTCCACTGAAGAGTATATGCACAGAAATGGTTATTTAAATGTATTAGACTATTGCATAATCAGACTTAACATTTCACTTTACTGCACTTAAATAAAATGTTCATCTACGTATATTTCCACTTCTCGGAAACCACTGTTCATGATATCTATTAAAACGATTTAAGTAATTTAGCTTGTTCTAGCGGAACAGCAGACAGAATGATGAATGTTTCGTACTTTTGTTGTAACTTCTCAATTTTCCGAACCGAGACGTAGCCTTAGCGTGACGTAGATATGGCCTCAATTTTGGAAAATAAAAATGAAAAAAAATTCTATTCGTACTATTTACAGATGATATTAATATTCACATCGACTTAGTATAAGTTGATGTCGAAGCAAACACGAGCAGGTTACTGGCTCTAATATCTTAATTTATTCCGCTGCGCAATATTTGATTCTGTGAATAAATTTCTCTCGTGTATTTTGCTTGCAGCGTATGCAACGTCTGTTTATTTTTCAGATTGGAAAGAATGTTCTTTCGCGCTCGACGCGGAAATCTCATTTACGCAGAAAAATGGTTTCACGTGTTTGGTGCTACTTCCGCTTTTCTCCCTTACGCACAGATGGAGAAATTATAAAGCTGTTGCGTTAGCCGGATTATTCATGAATATTTACTTTATTTACCATTGGCAGTAAGTAAAGATGTATAGGCATAACAGACAACGACCCAGTTCCATATATGTTCACTGATAGTGAACTGTGTATTTCAGAAAATTTTATCCGTTTTTTTCTTTAAAAGATTATTGTGCCATAAGGATCAAATGGAGAATGATTACTATTGTAACAGTGAAGACGTTAAGAATTTTTGGTTCTGTTTGTCATAAAAATGTAATATTGCTCTTGTGAGAGATATGAGCCGAAAAGGAATTACGTAATCATAAGTTCTGTTTGTGCTATACAAGAATATTAACAGTACCCGATGGATTTGAGGCCGATGTGCGTGACTAAGTCACGTTCCGATGTCTGTAGCTCAGTAGAGTAACGTAATATGAGTGTTTATTGCAACAGTACTGTCCGTGATATTAGCACCAAAGTTTAACAATGAAAGTTTTATTCGAAGATGCATACTGTTTGGTAGAAGACTAACTTGTATGTTTTAAAGGCTTATTCACATATATTAATTACATACATTGTAATCATTTGTATTTGTTGGTGATCCTTGTTACACAACGACAATCTTGAAATACAGGCTGTCGTACATAAAACCGGTACGCCTCACGCTCGAGATTCAAGTAACAATGAACTAACCAAAAAAGAACAGATAATAATAACGTTAAAAAGTAGTTGCCTGTTTATAAGAGATGCTGAAAGCGGTGGCCATGGGCGTCCAGGCATCGCTGACTTCGTGTGGTAACGCTACCAGCTACACGCTGTAATTCTGCAGGCGTGATGCTGTTAATTTCTCTAGTAGTGTTCCCTCTAAGACCGTCAGCTGTGCTAAGATTGTCACCATGCACTTTGCTTTTTAATGTGCCCCATAACTAGATATCACACGATTTTAAATCCAGAGGCTTTTACCGAGAAGGGAATACGATGGTGATATGGGAGATACTTTGCTTAGATGTGTGAGCAGTTGTTCCATCTTGTTGGAGTACTGTTTGCAGCTTCTCTGCACCTGGTAATAGTGCATAAAAGAGTCAAATAACTCTAGATATCTGGCACTGTTTAAAGTGTAAATGAACAATAAGGGGCCAGTAATTCGCATGCCGAACAACGCACATCAAACACCTATCTTCTCTGAGCGGAGAGGTTCTTCATGCAGAATATGTGGGTTTCCTGCTACCAGTTTACATAACCCGGCAAATGAAACCAGGTCTCGTCTGACATGAAGTAAAAGAAAGGGTCCAAGTGATAGATAGCAACTTGTAATAGTGAAAGCTTTCTTCATGATTCTATTATTTCAATTCTTGTACCGCATTCACACGGTGGGCTTTTAATTTAACATTTTAGTGCACAATTACACGATGTACGAGATGCACCAACATGCTGCGATAACCTCCTTACCGACTTGAGGGCACTTCTCATAATGTCCATAGAAATTCGGTCTTTAGCTTCAGGGGTCCACACTGTCGGTCGCTTATTCGTCTGAAAATTCTGAACGGATTATACAGCCTTCCATTTGTTGTACAGATCTTGAATAGTACTGGTCGCGGGGAGTTTCCTACCAGTATAGTCCGCTTGAAACATTTCTGTACATTTCTTGATTGAGTCTGTCTTTATGTAACACCCCCATTATTAATTCGCTGTTCTAATGCATACTGTCCAATTTCTGTAACAGCTCAAATATATGAGCTTTTCACAACTCACACACGACCACACAGCTGCACTCAACATTCCGAGACGGTGCAGTGTAGCCAACTTTGAAGACTCTGTTGGCACTTCAGAAGCAATGCGACGAGAGGTCATTAATAGTACGTGAGGCGTGCCGGCTTCATGTATACCTGGAAAAGAAACCATATACGTCCGCAGCGTCTATAATTGCATCGCTTGGTTGCCTTATCGGCGAGTCCTACAGTGACGCAGTGAGGTTAGTGACGTTACCGTTGAGGTAATTGCTTTGGTTTGCGTAAAATATATACTGGAATTCATGTTTGAAAAATAATTACTCTTTTCAGTGGAGAGGACAGTGTCTTAACCGGTTAAGTTACAATTATGTGCCCAATCACGGCTCTTCCGAATCATGCCGGAGAGCAGTATTTGGAGTGTCGACCTGCAGTTACCATCCTTTTGCTGTTTCGCGTTTCACACAGGCACCTCGAAAACATCCTGGAGTAGCATTCCCTGCAGGAAGTACTTTAAAAAATGGTTCAAATGGCTCTGAGCACTATGGGACTTAACATCTGAGGTCATCAGTCCCCTAGAACTTAGAGCTACTTAAACCTAACTAACCTAAGGACATCACACACATCCATGCCCGCGGCAGGATTCGAACCTGCGACCGTAGCAGTCGCGGGGTTCCAGACTGAAGCACCTAGAACCGCTGGGCCACAACGCCCGGCGGAAGTACTTAAATGAGAACATGTTTGTTGACTGCAGAATAAACTTTCATTCAATTGATCCGAAGTGAGAAGATCCTTCAGGACACATAACATGTCAGAAAAATAATAATGCATGACAAATATTTACAACTAGAACAAATAAGTTAATGTACCTTCCACAGATCCCAAGTGGAATTATCGTCTTTCTTTTAATGCGCACTATATGAAAGGATCATTTTACAACACTCATTTATGAAGATCGCATTTATACACTGAATTAAAAATTAAAAAAAGTTTTTTATTTATAAGGTAATAAACCTATAATAGAACGACCACAGTACTTATTTACTATGAACAAATTAGCGCACTGAAATGGTGCAGAAGTTAGATTGATCTTTATACACACACACACACACACACACACACACACACACACACACACACACACACACAAAGTCAGTGGCCCTACTGAGAAATTCGTCGATGGAGTATAACGAGTTGGTCACCAATAAGTGCTTCAGGCTTCTCTCAAGCTGAATTTCATTGATTGTTAAGCTTTTTATGGCTGCTGGCAAGTTATTGAAAATGTGTGTTCCTGAATGAACACCTTTTTTTTTTTTTTTTTTTACAAGATTAAGTGACTCTAAACTCTTACTAAGATTTTTCTTATTTCTTGTTTCTAGTATTGATTCCATGGACTGAGCTGTTGGTTCGAAAAAGTGATATATTTTTAATGACAAATTTTGCTAAACTTCCAGTTCAGGTGCAATGGTCCAGATTTTAACCTAAGGCTCTACAGAATTTTATGCATTCAGAAGATTTCAGTACAGCATACAATGCATTACAGAGTGACTGCCAGCCACTTCATTTCAGAAGTGCTAGACCAACGGGGAACGCAAGACAGCTGTTGTGGAGTTTTAAAAGAAGAGCGAGGTGGTGACATACTGAAACTATGTGTGACCCTGGCTTTATACGTGTGGATTTGTGCCCCTGCGGGCCATTCTTTTTTTAAAGAAAAGCTTACATTTTGATTTTATTATTACTTCAATTAGTCACAGAAATATTATATTTAGAGAGAACAACTATGAAAAGGACGATGCACATTCGTTAACTAAAGAAATGAAATGAGAAATTCATTTCAATAAATGTAACGTAGTGCTGGATCATATTTGATATTTTTATGTCATTACCAATGACGGAGCAATTAAGTTGCTCCATAGGTAGCTGCATACAGTGAAAATGACCACTAGTCATACGAAGATGAGCGCCCAAAACTATGAAATCATAGCAGCCAACATCAGTAAGGGAGAGTGCTGTACATAAAGGGTGGCACATGATGCTTTTTGTCGGTACTTCAATCAACTAATTGACTTTAAAATTACGTGATGAAATGCACTCTAGAGAGCGTCATAAGCTGTTTCCGATATTTTCTACAACTTTTGATGTTATACATGAGGCTGTGTTCTGTGTCGTATTTGTAAATATTTTGCGTTCATCACATTTAAGTGCTGTGTAATATATTAAAGCAATTTGGTACATATTGTTATTTCTTCAGATAAAGAATTTTATGTTGAGCAAAATGCTCAGTATTTTTTGAATTATTTATGTATCATTTGGACAGTTAAGCCACACTTCGTCGGTCGTGCACTGACTTGTGTCGTGAAATAGAAAAAGACTTCTTACCATTTATCATGCGATACTTACAAATGAATTAAGTCTCTTTAATGACTTAATAATTTTACCTATCCTGAAAAAGGAAATTGGCCTTAGTTTCCAATAGCTTCTATTTCACAACTGTATTTAACATGAACTGGTTTTTTACAGCTTCTGCTTGATTTGATTTCACTTACTGGTTGTTTGTGTGTAAAAGAGTAACAATAAAACAGATAGACGATTAAGTATAATATTCACCAGTTTTTCTCGAATGCTAAGTTTCTAAATTTCAATACAGTGTTTGTTACTAGGTGCATGACAATACTATGCGTCGGAACATGTTTTCACATTTGGAAAACATTGATTTTACGTAATAATTTTTGTAATTTCAGACTACGACTGCAGCATATAAAAAGTGAGTGCCGTCATTAAGAACGTAATAAGAAAAACTGTATTAAACTTCTGTAATACAGATGAGTAGAGGTGATAGTCTGGAAAGGGTGCTAAGGTGCAATACTTTCCCATACTATAGGTTACTCATAACCGAATACGAAAACAAACAGTAAGACAAATTCAAGTTGATCCTCAGAGGAATCCAGTATTCTCATGTCAGTGGTCCATTGACAGTGGAACTTGCTGGTAAGGCAGCGAATGTACTGTCAACCACCAATTCAATGGAGATGGAGAGGAAGTTGGGAATGGAGAACGGGGAATGAACTACTCCGTTGTTCACCTGGATCTAATTAGGAACATCACGAAAAAAGCAAATGTGGTTAGCGGAACGAGCTTTCAACCCTGTTCTTCCAGAAAGCGTGTTCAGTGATGTACTCCTGGTCATAATTGGCAGTTTTAGCGCTCATACTCACAGAACACGAGGTTTACGACTGGGAGCGACATACCTGTATAAGATGCACTATCTTACAGAAGCTCCCACACCCAATTTCAAAACCGGTTCTTGTTTGGTTGCGGTTTTGTTCAGTATAACAACCAGAAAAAAGGTAAAGTTTTTTACGGCAGGACGAAGAGATCTATTTACATATTTCAAACGGCATTGGCTTCTCTTGGACTTCTATATGACAGTTAAATAGAACTCAGGCTTGAGACACCATCTAGCGCCTGTATCAGGAACCACGTTGAATTACTTTCCTACATATTTATATTTTATGCCAGATATTGGACAAGTCAATTAACGCAACAAAACGTGTTACGAAAAATTTAGAACTTATGTTATTTCTGCAATCGCAGATTCAACTGCATCCTTCATCCGCCTGAAAGTACTTACCATACAAGGTGTTTGGGGAGGAAAGGTCAATAATTTACACACTAATAGTGTAAGTAATTCTGAACAAAAATGTTATATGGACATAAGTCCGCAAATGCTTCGTTAGGAAGGTATGGGTATTGGTAGGAACTTTACTTGTACAAAATTGATGTGCACAATGTGAACATAAACGCAATACAACTTGATCATAACGTGGTATTCATGAAAACAGTGTTACAGAGGAGTACAGTTACAACATGCATTTTACATGTATTCACTTGAAAAAGACGCACCAAGTCTTTTACAAACGACTTTAACACTTATCGTACAGATGTTGTACAGTTCGCAGAACAGGTTCGAATATCCCACCATGAACGTCAGTGCACTTTCGCGCTCTAGCGATAATATGTTGTGTTGCTTGCTCAGTTGCCTGTGGTCGGTTCCTAACCAATTCAGCAGCGTCCATGATGAGACGAAGCAATTCACCTCGGGTATTTACCTTCACTTTGTGCACCTCTGATTTCATTCATCCCCATTAACAGAAATCTAAAGGTGTAATGTCAGGTCATCTTGGAGGCCAGTTTATACCACCGTCACGGCCAATCCAGCGGTTAGAGTAGGTGCGGTTGAGATGGTCCCTCACACGTAAGGTAACATGTGGAGGGGCACCATTATGTTATCGCTTGAATAAATGAACGTCTTTCACTAGTTCCGCTAATGAATTTTCCAAAAAATGCAGGTACCTCACTCCCGTCAGTCACCGATTGATAATAAATGGACGTATCAAAATGTTACCGTTCATGCCACACCATAGATTTATGGCTAAATGAACTTGGAAATTGCTATCCACTGAAGCGTGTATGTTTTCCCGTGACCTTCGATGATTATTGCGCGTGTTGTTTATTCCATGTCGTGAAAACTGGGCTTCGTCAGTAAATAGTTCAAATGGCTCTGAGCACTATTGGACTTAACTTCTTTGGTCATCAGTGCCCTAGAACTTAGAACTACTTAAACCTAACTAACCTAAGGACATCACACACATCCATGCCCGAGGCAGGATTCGAACCTGCGTCAGTAAATAGTACGTATAGAAGCAAATGACTATTCTCAGTTACCCAGTGAGAGAATTGAAGACGTTGTCACCAACGTGGAGATTTTGGACCGGTGTATGTGAAATGGATACAAGTTTCCCGCTTGTAATGTTTCCCATAAACGTGTCTGTGGGACATTCATACGTAGAGGCATTCTTCGTTTGCTAGTATCTGGACTTCGTTCTTCCTGTTCTTAGAAAGTTTGTTGTTGATGTGCACGCTTGGACGAAAAACTCTACTTGGAAGAGAGAGTGTTGCACACAAAGTGATGACACTTTGTTAAACACCCTGTGATCAGGTAAGTCGAGTTGGAAAGCGCCTGTGGTATTCAACTCTTGCAGCGGTAACACTACCGTCGCAGAAGCCATAAACATACACCATATCTGCCTATTCCTCATTGCTGTAGACGTATGGCATTGATCCGTCGCCGGTATACAACACAATGCGGCTTACATGGCACAACTGCGCAAACAACGGTGGTTGTATTACGTACGTCACATGAGCAAACTACGTGGTAGGTTGCATTGCGTAAATGTGGCTGCTACCCGTGCACTGTTTGCAAGAAAATCGTGTTACGGTCCAGTTGTATTGCCTATACATTCACGTTGTGCACATTACGTTTTGCAGAGTTAAAGTTCCTTTCAATACTCACACCCCCTAACGAAGCATTTGCGGAGCTATGTTTATATAACTTTTTTGTTCAGAATTACTTATGCTATCACTCTTTAAAATATTGACCTTTCTTCCCCAAACGTCCTGTACAGTCAGGCATTGCTGCCCCGCCAATTCTTTACACTATCAGATTAACTATTCTTATTTGCCTCAAGATGTGTCTTATCAGCTTAACAATTCTTTGAGCATCTTGTACTATCAAGCTCTATTCTCTTCTTTATTAATTATTCGAGTTGCCTATCTAGTTATGAGAATTCACCTGTAGCATAAAATTTAAAAGCTATTGTCTTCTGGTTGGTACTCTTTATGCACATATTTCACCAGGATATAAGGTTGCATTCCAGTCAAATGCGTTCGCAAATCCATGTATTTCAGGAAAGCCTTCGTGCTATTGACAGTCTGCATTTGTATATTTTTTATTCAAACATCTTCAGTTATGTAGCTGCCGAAATAAGAAACTAATCTACTGTGCTACATTTAGTGACTTATTTACTAGCCTAATTTCCTCTGCATCATGTGATTTAATTCAACTACATTCCATTACCCTTGCTTTATTTTCGTTGATGTTCATCTTAGAATATTTTATAAAGGCGCTACCAATTCCGTTTAATTGATTTTGCAGCTTCTTTGCCCTCTCTCTCAAAATTATAATGTCATCAGTAAACCCCAAAATTTTACTGCTTTTCCCCTAACTTTTAATCCCTTTAAAAATTTCCCATTGGTTTTCTCAGCTAGTGGCGGAAGCTACAGACTGTGTGTCGTGGGGGTTAGGCTACAACACCGTCTCGCTCCGTTCTTCATAACTATGGCCCATTAATGTCTTCCGATTTTATAACCCCAGGATGCTTTCTGTAGAATTCCCAATTAACCTCTCACTTCTTCTATTTTATCTTCGATAACTACAGAATTCCAGACGACATTGCCGTAAATTGCATTGTAAGCTGATAGTTGTAAACTCGGGTTTCCATTTCATTAGACTACTTTCTAAGACGCCATGTTCCGAATTCGACTACGTCTTAACATTTTGCAACCATGACTTATTAAAATGATGATACGGTAATACACCTACGAGTCGTAGAAGTTTACCTGCGTGCTGAAACCTCTGAAGATTAAGCAAGGTTATCAGTCCTTAACGAGCAATTACTTAACCATCTTATTGTCCGCATGTCGCAATAACTCGTTTATCTAAATTAGCATTGACGGCTCGTAAGTGGTATAGTAACCAAATCACTACGTCGTCAATGTTGCGGCTCAAGTAACGATAAATGTTCTGCTGCTGTTGTATAATGGTTTGGCGATCTCTCTCTCTCGCACGTGTCGTTATCTAGTTTCTTTATTTCTTGTGAATTATATTTTCCAGTAAACCCGGGCTGCGGCTACTGGAATTATTTTATGTTTATGATATGCAACATAATACTCTTTGCTACTTATACTTCCTTTATTGTATGATTATATGATAGCGGAACAAACACTGGTAGCAGTTAATTCTGTAAAATATCTGGGAGTATGCGTACGGAACGATTTGAAGTGGAATGATCATATAAGATTAATTGTTGGTAAGGCGAGTGCCAGGTTGAGATTCTTTGGGAGAGTCATTAGAAAATGTAGTCCATCAACAAAGGAAGTGGCTTACAAAACACTCGTTCGACTTATACTTGAGCATTGCTCATCAATGTGAGATCCGTACCAGGTCGGGTTGACAGAGGAGATAGAGAAGATCCAAAGAAGAGAGGCGCGTTTCGTCACAGGGTTACTTGGTAATCGTGATAGCGTTACGGAGATGTTTAGCAAACTCAAATGGAAGACTCTGCAAGAGAGGCGCTCTGCATCGCGGTGTAGCTTGCAATCCAGGTTTCGAGAGGGTGCGTTTCTGGATGAGGTATCTAATATATTGCTTCCCCCTACATATACCTCCCGAGGAGATCACGAATGTAAAATTAGAGAGATTCGAGCGCGCACGGAAGCTTCCTGGCATTCGTTCTTCCCGCGAACCATATGCGACTGGAACAGGAAAGGGAGGTAATGACAGTGGCACGTAAAGTGCCCTCCACAACACACCGTTGGGTGGCTTGCGAGAATAAATGTAGATTTAGATGTATACACTGTCTGATCAAGAGTACCAGAGCACCCTTATGTAAAGCGGAATTCACTGTCATGTGTTACGAGAGTCAGACAGTCCAGTATAAAAGGAAGTGGGCAGGATCAAAAAAATGACTCTGAGCACTATGGGACTTGACATCTGAGGTTATCAGTCCCCTAGAACTTAGAACTACTTAAATCTAACTAAACTAAGGACATCACACACATCCATGCCCGGGGCAGGATTGGAACCTGTGACCGTAGCGGTCGAACGGTTCCAGACAGTAGCGCCTAGGACCGCACGGCCACACTTGCCGGCGGCAGGAGCAATAATAGCAGAACGAAATCTGCGGTCATGAGTAGGTGTTGTCTCTTGGTGAGTAACAGATACGTCAGGGACATTTCTAAGCTAATTTCGCCCAACTCGACTATTGCTGTTGTGAATGTGAATTGCAAATTCGAACAAACACCACAACTAAACCAAGGCAGGGCAACTTAACGTTCTGACGGACAGGGAGCCTCGGGTATTGCGGAGGATGGTTCTCTATTTACATGAAATCAGCGGGAGGTAACGCTCGCGAGATCCCAGAATCCATTTAGCACAGTGACTGTGCGTCGATACTTAAAAAGTATGGGATACAGTGGGCTATCAGCTCCTCATAAGCCACTCATTTCTATAGTCAATACTAAGGGATGCTTGCATTCGAGGAGACAGCGTCGCCACAGAGCAGTGAATGACTGGTAATAAATGATATGCAGTGACGAATCGCACAATACACTGGGGCAATCCGAAAGAAGGGTTTGTGTCTGGTTAATGAACGTTACCTGTCATCATCAACTGTGCCAACAGAGAAATATGGAGCAAGTAGTGTTTCGATATGGATGTTCGTGGCAAGGTGTGGTCCCCCTATAGCACTTAAGAAAATGCTAATCGCGGAATGATTTGAACACATTTTAGAGCACTGTGCACTACTTACAATAGGGGAACAGTTCGGAGACCGTGTTTGCTTGTAGCAGCGTGACTATGCACCCAGTAATAAAGCACCATCAGGGAGACAATGTTTTGTGGACAATAACATTCATGAAGTGCACTGGCCTGCGCAGAGTCCAGAACTGAACACAGTGGAACACATATTTGAAGAATTAGAACGGTGTCTCTGCTCCATATCCCAGCATACAACATCTCTTCCTCCTCTAACTCCCGCTCCTGATGAAGAATGGGCTGCCATTCCAAAACAAGACACCTCATTGAAAGTGCCCTCAGCAGAGCTCTCACTGCCATACACGCAATGCCACTAATACGTATCTGTATACTTTCGATAGTTCGTGAAAGTGACTACAAGCAACATCAACTAAAATGTTGAGCTGCATTGCTCAGCGAATGTATATATATGTGTGTGTGTGTGTGTGTGTGTGTGTGTGTGTGTGTGAGTGAAAGTGAGATAGAGAGAGCGAGAGAGAGAGAGACAGAGAGAGAGAGAGAGAGAGAGAGAGAGAGAATTGGGAGCTTACGGGTGCTCAACGCCGAGGTTATCAGTGAATTGTGCCTCAACGATACAGGTAGCCTTACAATAGGTGCAATCACAATGTAGGGTTATCTGTGGAGAGGTCAGACAAATGTGTGGTTCCTGAAGAGGGGCAGCAGGCTTTTCAGTGGTTTAAGGGCATGAGTCTGGATGATTGATCCATCTGGCCTTGTAACATCGGCCAACGTGGCCTTGCTGTTCTGTGAATGGCTACAAGCAAGGGAAAACTACAGCTGTTATTACTCCCAGTGGAACGCAGGTGAATTGCATGGTTTTGGTGATCATGGAATGCATTTGAATAAAATATTTTAAAGGTAAAACAGTCATCCATTCGGATCGTCCTGTAACAGCTACACAGGAGGGTGATGTTATCAAGATAACAAAAAATAACTTTCGACGCATCGTAGCGCAGAAAGTTAGATCTTTTAATCAGTTCGGTAGGTTAGAGAAATTAAACAGGAAAATGGAGAGGATGAAGTTATAGAGTGAATTTGTGAAGTACGCAGCAGGACGAGCAAGAACTCTGGTTGGTGAGTGTAGAGATGCAAATAGGGATAATGCAGAAGCAGGTCTAGCAATGTATAAGAAATTGGAATGCTGGTAAGCTACGACAAGAAGTCTAGTCAACGCATTATCGTAACCGAGGTAGAAACAAAGCCAACACCCACAAACTTAGTACAAGTTTATATGCCAACTAGCTCCGCAGATGAGGAAGAGATTGAAAAAATGTGCAATGAGATAGAGAAATTATTCAGACAGGTAAGGGAGAGGGACACTTACTCACAGTGAATGTGGAATTCTGCAGTAAGAAGAGGAAGAGAAGAGATGATAGTGGGAGAATATGGATTAGCCGAAAGGAATGAAAGAGGAAGCAACCTCGTAGAATTTTGCACAGAGGACAATGTTATCATCAGCAACATCTGGTTTAAGAATAATGGAAGAAGGTTGTGTATGTAGAATAGACTGGGAGACACTGCAAGACAGAGATTTCTGAAACAGATTTTAAAGTGTAAGGCATTTCTTGGGGCAGATGTCGACTCTGACCATAATTTATTGGTTATGAAATGTGGTTGAAATTGAAGAACGCGAAGAAAAAATCACAGCTAAATGAAGACCAGGCTGACCACATGTACTGACGGACAAAAAACATCGATCCTTGCGGAGAGTGGTGGTAGATAAGCGTGTGGAATCATTCGTGAGTCCCCAAGCTCTACCAGTAGTTCACCCAGCTCAATCACTAAACCTAGCGAGTTGATGACATAGGAGTACTATAATCTAACAGCTCCTTGCAAAGCACACATTAATGTAGTTATTGCTAAGCGACGCTTGAGGTGGCGTAAAGAGCGTCGCCGCTGTACAATGAACGACGGGGGACGACTGATTTGGGGTGCTGGCTTATCCTGTACCATCTGACAGTCCGATGTTAAGGTCTGGAACTGGCAGATGTCTGGATAATGCGTAGTGTCAAGAGTGTAGTACGGCTGGAGGTGGTGATACGACATGGGCGAGATTTTCGTAGTTAGGACGTCGTCCCTGTAGCGCTTCTAAGAAAACACTAAACAGGGAAATGTAGACTCATTTTACAGCATCTTGTGTTGGGTAAAGTAGGAAAACAGTTCGGAGACGATGAGTATCACCATGGTAATGCACCCTGTCATAAAGCGGTATGTGTGAGGCAATGCATTGTAGACAATAAGATTCCTGCCCAGAGCCCCGACCTAAACCCAACGCGTAACATCAGTACCTTCTCTGGTATCGATTCTTAAGGTAGAGAGGGCAGCGATTCCTCCACAGACATTCAGACATCTCAATAAATGTATTTCCAATAGAAGTCAAGTCACCATAAAGGTGTCCAGATATTTTGGATCAGATGGTGTTTTGCATTAGACTCTTTCTTCTTTTTCCTTATTGGTAGCAGATATCCAAAGAAATTTTTTATCACTTAAATCTTTGCAAACACAGTGTGAAATGACATGTTGCTAGTGACTTTTAAAAAATGTATATAGATGTGCTGCTGGTATAAATCAGAAAGATGTTTTAAACTTTTCCACCAAGTCTACCGTAATTTTTACATTTGTTTCTGTTGCCAGATATGGAAAAAAAATCCTCTGCTGCGGTTGTAATTATTCGGAACTACAAATTTCAGAGATAAAAGTACAGTCTCGCAACAGTATCGTATTACATTGTTTTGTTTTTCTCTTTTCTCCTACATGTGAGTCGAAATATAATGGCGTGATAACATCGCTCATTTAAACTGTTCCCGTCTGAAACAAGTAATGAAGATAAAGCTGTGTGTCCTATATCTGAATGTACAGTTGCCAGGTGTCTGCCACGGGCTTGCTGCCCCAACCCAGTTTGATTCATCTTTTTGCTTACTTATCATAATTGGAGTAGTTAATCAGTTGATGCTCATGGTGGTAAAGTTAATTCGCTAGTACCGAGGAGTGACTGTGTGATCGTATAGCAGCTTTCATTGCACTCCTCTATTTTCTTACACTCTTGCGTTACTGTTGTGCATGTTTTCATAAAACCAAATGCATGCTGATTTAGCTAAGCAGAACATTGACTGTAGGAAGGGAAGGCGCGTTTACCCGCCTGAAAGACAGATCCGGTGAACAGCCTCTGTTACGCTGGTGCGAAAGCCAATGTCCAACCCGAAAAACATCTCTCTGGAGCGCGCCTCGGATGTCTCCCTACATTATGCACAGCCGCGAATACTCTGTGTCTTGGCCGGCCATTATATACTGATCTGCCAGAACATTAGTGCCACCGATCTACTATCGGTATAAACCCTTCCAGACGACAACAGCGTAAAAAAAAAAAAAAAAAAAATAGAAATGGCGCTCAGCACTATGGGACTTGACATCTGAGGTCATCAGTCCCCTAGAACCTAACTAACCTAAGGACATCACACACATCCATGCCCGAGACAGGATTAGAACCTGCAACACATCTGGTTAGGAATGACTGCCAGTCAGACACAAGCACGGTGCGTGTAGTATCAGTGACCGAGCTGTCCACGTCTATCTAAGTTTGACCAAGAGCAGGTTGTGATGGCCCTGCGGTTCGGCACGAGCATTTCGCAAACTGCGCGAATTGTCAGGTGTTCGGGGACTGCTGTGGTGAGTGTCTTCAACATGTTCCGAAGCGTCTTCTAACCGAACTGCGTGCCTATGGAATATCGCCTCAGTTGTGCGACTGGATTAGTGATTTCCTGTCAGAAAGGTCACAGTTCGTAGTAATAGACGGAAAATCATCGATTAAAACATAAACAATATCCGGCGTTCCCTAAGGAAGTGTTGTAGGTCCTCTAATGTT
This sequence comes from Schistocerca gregaria, assembly GCF_023897955.1. NCBI lineage: Eukaryota > Metazoa > Arthropoda > Insecta > Orthoptera > Acrididae > Schistocerca > Schistocerca gregaria. Next base: position 485,301,695 of record NC_064923.1, read on the forward strand.
CCTGATCTATATTTTTACGACAGAATTGCAAAATGATCTAGATAAGATAACTGTATGGTTCGAATTAGTGGGAATTGATTCTGATTCATGGAAAGTGTGAAGTTATTCAAATGACTACTAAAAGAAATCACGCGATTAATCACACAAATATGAAGGCTCTAAATTCAACTGAACACTTAGGTATTACAATTAAAAATACCCTAAATTGAAACGATCACATAGATAATGTTGTAGGTAGAACCAACGAAGGACCGCGATTCATTGGCAAAACACTTAGAAGATCAACAGGTCTAGTAAAGAGATTGCTTACACCGCGCTTCTCCGCCCTATTCTGGAATATTGCTGTAAGAGGTAGGGGAGATAGTGCCACAGACATGATACCTGAATTGGAGTGGCTATCATTAACACAAAGGCGTTTTTCGTTGCGTCCGGATCTTCTCATGAAATTTCAAATTTTCTCCTTCGATTGCGAAAACATTCTGTTGGCACACACCTGCATAGGAAGAAATGATAATCACGATAAAATAAGAGAAATCAGGGTTCGCACAGAAAAACTTAAGTGCTCGTTTTTCACGGGCGCCTTTCGAGAGTGGAACGGTAGAGAGACAGCTTTAAGATGGTTCATTGAACCCTCTGCCAGGTACTTTATTGTGAATAGCAGAGTAATCACGTAGAAGTCAAGGTGAAATCAGATCTAGAAGTCGTGGGGCTGGGCGCCCACCCCTTACTACAGATGCCGAACGAAGTAGGCTGGACAGACTGATAAAACAGGACAGGCAGTGAACTGTGGCGGAACTAACATCAGACTTTAATGCCGGGCAGATGCCAGTATGTCTGAACACACAGTGCACCGAGCGCTCCTAACGATGGGTCTCCGCACCCTACGACCCATGTATCTGTCAATGTTACAATCACGACATCGGCAACTATGACTGAAACGGGCACGTAACCATCGGCACTGGACGCTGGTGTAGAGGTAGAACGTTGCAAGATCTGATGAATCCCGATACCTTCTTAATCACACGGATGGGAGGGCATGAATTCGTAGTCTTCCAGGAGAACAGCTCTTTCATACTTTTACTGCGGGACTGAGACAAGGTGACCGCGGCTCAATTGTGCTCTGCGGAACATTCATGTGGGCATCCATGGGTACAGCGTAGCTCGTGCAACCCGCCATGACGGCCAAGAAGTATCGTGCACTGGTTGCGGACCATGTACACCCCTTCATGACGACCATGTTTCCCAATGGCAGTGGAATTTTTCAACAAAATAATGCGCCATGTCACAAGGCAAGTAGTGTGATGGAGTCGTTTAGGGAAAGCAGTGGTGAGTTCCAATTGGTGTGCTGGCCAATCAGCTCACCAGATCTGAACATGATCGAACACATTCGGGGTGCTATTGAACGTGACGTCAGAGCTTATTGGTCCCGCCCCCGGAATTTACTGATATTAGGTTACTTGTGTGTGGAGATGTGGTGCCAAATCCATTCAGCGACGTACCAAGGCCTCATTGCTTCCATGTCAAGATGTAAGGCCGCAGTTATCCGTGCCAGAGGGGAATGTCGGCGATTAAGTGGGTGGTCATAATGTTCTGACTGATGAGTGAATGTCTTTCAGGGGCATCGGTCTGTACAGCCGAAAGTATGGGGGCGCTTACGCTAAAAGAAAGCCTTTCGTGAAGAGCAAGCTGCAAGGGTAGTTAGTGATAATGACTTTTGAAAAGCTGTTTGAGTTGCAGGTCCACGCTGGCTACTCTAGGTGCCATTGCTTTTGTTTTGCGGAGAAGAGGATTGATTCCTCCATATCAGAATTGTCAGTGATTGGTAGTCGGAGGATACCTGGTAGGCAGTAGCGGCGGCTTTTAATAGCATTTCTGACTGGATGGTAGGTTTGGTGCTTTTGAGCGCCAGTCTCTCTGGGTGGTGGAGGTGAAGGTATTAAAAGTAAGTATGGAACAGAACTTTGGTGGAGCATCAGAGGACTCTTGAGTGAGGATTCCGGCTTAGGCTCTCTTAAAAGTGAGAACGCTTCAGTATCTGGCCTTCTGGATGCCAACTTGTGGTGGATATTGACTTTTAAGATTCTGGCGCCGCCGTACTGCTGAACTGGACGGTGGACGGTGATGTCAGGCGCACTTCCGATAGTAGCAGCATGTCGTATGCGGCAGCAGTACCACTGTACAAGCACACATATGGTAAGATGTACCAGCTATCAGCACTCCATTTTGTCACTCTTTACATGCCTTAGAGGTCAGAAGTACGTGACAGTGTGTGTATTGGCTCTGAGCACTATGGGACTTAACTTCTGAGGTCATGAGTCCCCTAGAACTTAGAAATAGTTAAACCTGACTAACCTAAGGACATCACACACATCCAGACTGTAGCGCCTAGAACCGCTCGGCCACCCCGGCCGGCCAGTACGGGTATTCCGAGAGAGCTGGCCGTGTAGTATATCGCATGGGGTGGAGAAAAACAGGGCAACACACGGAATACTGCATTTATGTAAATGAAGATGCTAGCGAAGCCTATTGGCAGCACAGTTGTATTTGACCACGGACGGCACCTGTGCAATATCGTCAATATTTTGCAATCGTTAGTCGTGTTCGGAACAGTGTTCTGTTTGGTTGTAAGTGTATTACTATGGCGGTAACCGAAGTCGAACGTTGGCAAATTATTTGTTTAGGCAGCCCAAGTGTTTGGTGCGTTAAGAGGCACCATATCAAAGATTCACACTGATCAGCCAAAACATCATGACCACTGTCCACCGCTATGTTGGATGCCGCCTGGTGGCGTTGAGGGCACGTGACGTGGCAAAAAAGCATGTAAGCGGCACATACAAGGACGGGGAATCACCCTATCAAAGATACGAGCTGCAGATGGGGAACACCATTGAGAAAAGTGACCTTCAGAAAGGGCAGATTAGTATTACACAATTAAAATTACGCAGAGCCTGTGAACGAGCATCTCGAAACAGCGAAGGTGTTCACTTAGTACTGTCGTGAGTATGCTATGGCAGACGTCCTCCTAAGCTTGCATGGAACCTATAGGAGTAATCGAAGACACGCTGACAGCTGCGAACCGCTTGCATCCTGAAAGGAATCTACTGGGGCACGCTTGTATGTGGCACCCGAATGTGATATTAATGTAAATTTAAATGCAAATGTTACATGATAAACGATATATGTCTGTTATTGGCTCTTTAATACGGATCGCTGACTGTGCACGACCGCAGAGCCAAAGACACTGCTTCCGGTCTGAGACTGTAGTGGAGTAAGAAAGCGCTAGGCGCACAGAGGTAATGTAGCTGTGTGTGAGCGAAAGACTATGGAATAGGAAGTTTTTGTGGTGTGCTGTGTGAAGTCAAGTCACCAAGTGTTAGATTAATGTAGGAATTACGAGACCATGTAAGCAGAAGTCTTTATGCTGCAAGGTAAAGATGCTGAATAATTAGGATTTTCGTTTTGCCAGCGCGTTAGTATAAATGAGTTGGCTGATAATTGTCAATTGTTTTAAGTAACCCCAGAATGTACGTGAACTTATTTAATAAAAAGGATAGTTAGATATTTCACTTTTGTAATGTTTCTAAAAATTTTTTAACAGAGCTATATGTAATCTGATGATTTGCATTTATATTGGTTTAATGAGGTTACATAATACTTGCTGTATAAATCATTGTCTGTGGATCAATTAGTAAATATGGTGTATGTTTCTGACCAACTTCAATTGTCAAATGTTTTTGAAAAGCCAAACTTAACTTGCAATATAATTTAGCTAAAAAAAACTCAGTATCAGTAATTCACCACAATCAGTACCACCTCCCTGTCCGGGTCATATGTTTTTCACAGAAGTTGGATATTTTAAAAATGTTTTCGTTTATCACCCAAAACAATTTCATGTACATTTCAAAGAACTACAGCCAATATTACACACCGCTGAGCCTGTCTCTAGCATATTTATATTTTTTGACAGAGTCCAGAATACATAGCGTTCCACCGTTGCTGCTTTAGAGGTAAGACAATTTAATTTATTTGTTATGTGTACAGGGACCAAAGTTATCAGTATTGAACACGGAAAGGGGGTTTAGTGCCTAAGGGGCTGAATGTATTTGGCAGTAACTGTATTTATTTATTGTTAATGGGAGTTTCATTACCCAAACTGTTCGTATAAAATTTTTACTAACAACAATCCCGAGTAAGCACATCACCTGCACTTACAACACGCTACTCGATAATTCGAAGTTGGTACCCATTCCACAGTTCAGACATTCATTCAAAGTAATCGTAAAGTATTTTTTTAATTTTATTAAAGAAAATTACAATCCCTTCTTTATTGATGTCTTCCCCGATGGCGACCCCATCAGCGTAATTGTCCCTATCTGGGAGCGACAACCCTGCTACAGTGGTTTGAAATGCATTATAGTGAACTCACACTGATGTTTCGGCGACCAAATTCGCCTCATGTTAATCCTGTGGAATACATCTGGGTCGTTATCGGGTGTCATCACCGCGTAAGTAAATCAGCGGACCGTTATTTACGGGAATTACATGTCCTGTGCGGAGACATCTAATGCCACATAGCTCCACAAACCTACCAACAAAGTGCTGGATCAATGTTGTACGTCGTTCCAGTGACAGAAGACAAGTCATTAAGCAGGTGGTTATAATGTTTTGGCTCATCAGTGTATACCGTATAGAGAACAGTCACAAATCGGACGAAAGTGTGTGTTGAGTGATCGTGACAGACGGAATTCATGAGGATTTTTAAATAAAATAAGATGACAACAGCTACAGACGTCACTGCAGAACTGTCACATCCGCGAACCATGTCAGAACCAAAACAACATGAAGGGGGCCCCATAAGCAAGCAATAGCACGGCATGTTGGAATTTCAAATCCACTCATCGGCTATGAAAATGTCCATAACAGGAAAACACGATGTCGAAGTCATAGAACGTGGACTGAATAGCAGTGGAAGAAAGTCATTTGGTGAGACGAGTCTGGCTCCACACAGTTTGTAACTTCTGACGGAGGAGTAAGCCTCAAGGGTGAAATATGTCGGTGGCTCGGTGATGTTTTAGGCAGCCCTATTAGGCTATGCCATGTACCCCGAGGTTACTCAGTAAAGTTGCATTACTGCCAAGAATTATGTGACCATTTTCGGTACTCTGGTCCATCCCATCGTACAACATTTGTTCCCCAATGGTGACGCTGTGTTCCAAGGCGACAGGGTCCCTGTTCACACAGCTCGCATCGTCCAGGACTGGTTTTGTGGGCACCAGGTTGTATTATCGCATCTGCCCTGACCACGACGGTCACCAAATCTCTGAGACTTTCTGATCTGTTATGGAGAGGAGGGTGTTTTTCGTGTTTCCATATTACTGCCCACGTATGAGCTACGTGACTGCTACGCATCTTTCAGTTTCGGATTTCTGGGTGGAAAGTATTAGAAAGCATTAGGTTAACAGTATAGTCACGTATAATCACTGAACTTTGCTCACCTATGAGGTGGATTATAAACACATTTTTAAGTCAAATTGTAAACATACTAGAAGTGAGCGTGAAAATAACATTCAATATTCATTTATCGCCGGTATTCATTCTGTTGCGAAAAGTAAGCAGTAACTCCCATTAAACATATTCCTTTCTCTTTTTTTTTGAAATACAATCAGAATGCCATAAAAATCATTGCTTTGGTCTAAAATTAAAGTGCGTAAGGGAACTGATTCAGTGACTGTTTCTGAATACATATTTGCATGTTCTCAGACAATAATTCATCATGATTTCGATTACGACCCTTCTCTCTCACGTTTAGGAAAGTATCTTCAAGTCTGCTTTTTTGTGACTAGCTGATGGCCTTGTAAAAAGGAAATGATAACACATGCGAGCTAACATCCCAAAGATGTTCGGGCTCACATTCGGTTCCACTTCGTCGAAATGTCTTGGCTCAAACTCGTCTACGGGTTGAAGCGCACGTGTCACATTACACGCCCTAAATTAGACAATTGTGTCCCTTTGGTTAAATTGTTTGACTGGTGGCAAGTTTGCGAAATACAAAGTTAATACAACATCTAATAACAGTAATAATAATATCGGGAACTAAATTAACGACCCATAAATAATGTAGGCCATAGAGTTGCGATTTGGTTAGAATAATGTTTGTTCAGAAAGCAAACTAATAGCGAAAGTGGTCGTATTTAGAGTTACTGTTACACTCCAGCGCATATCCATTTGACACAGTTCGAACATTCACAACCTCACTGCTAATTACAAGTCCACCTCGTTAACTACGGGAAAAGTTATAGCTCACATCAGGCGCGGCTGCTTACCTCTCAGAGATTAAGTCCCGCGATACCACACAACGCAAAATTTTCTAAGTCGTTTCACTTCCTAGGTAACTAAAGACCGACTGTCCGCTTTCGCCTCTCAGTCCGAACTGTCCCCTTTGGTGTTCCGACCAGAACTGCCCTCTGCCGTCTCTGACCGGGTTTTCTGCGCGCCGAACATCTTCGCTCAACTGTCTAGGGCAGTTCCCTTTCCTGAAGCCGTCCATCTGATTGGCTACAGCTTATTCTACTTTATTTTACATTTGAACATATTTAAATAATCGAAGCTTGACCACTATCACGTTCTAAATAAAGTTACAATAATAGCCATTACATAATAAACGTTAAATTCTTTTACATAAAACCGATACAACTTCACCGCGCAGGGTAGCCGTGCGGTCTTTGGCGTCTTGTCACGGTCCGCACGGCTACCCCCGTCGGAGTTTCTAGTCCTCCCTCGGGCATGGGTGTGTGTGTTATGTCCCTGGCGTAAGTTAGTTTAAGTTAGAATAAGTAGTGAGTAAAATGAGGGACCGATGACCTGAGCAGTTTGGTCCCATAAGATCTTACCACAAATTTACAAAAAATTTACAACATCCTTTCGTTCTTAACTTTGAATGTGACGGTCACCAATGTACTTTCTGATAAATAAATAAAGAACAAAAGTAACTATTATGCACTAAACTGTACAACAGATGTTCAATTACCTAATGATTCAATAAGGTGTCATGGTCTCATCGTTTAATGTGTTTTGTGTGGAGGAAATGATGCTTCACTTTAAATACTGACAATTTAAATTTATTATATATTTTAAGCAAATAAAGTTACAGAGTTGATATTTACGACGTTTGTCATTTTAATGATGCGCTACTACATGAAATGTCGTTCACTAAGATGGACCAAAGCGTTCAGATTTTAGCATACAGGTCTTCTTTACAAAACGTATTAATTTCACTTTAACAGTAAATACTAAACTATTATAGATATGATCAATTATCAAGTTTTATTGGGACCACCATGAAAATTTATGGAGGATGGCAGATTAAAATTACTGTGGCTTTATTCCGTGCATTACTACATTATTAAATAATTTTCATAAATGTTTCCCTTTTGGCCGATGTTAGGTCCGCCATATTTAACGCTGCTACGTCTCCCTGACCACAAATGCCTTCTGCTTGGTTTCCCTATCAGGTAGGTTCTCTTCTGTCTCACTCACACACTACAGCACTTAGGCCTCAATAGACAACAGACGCTTCTGAGTTTCCCCATTTCGTGGTGAATCTGCGCCCTTTGAGGCACGCGGTCCTCGACGACAGGCTTCGTTTCACAGGCTTTCGGCCATATACTTAAATGAGATCGCAATGCTCGTTAACTCGCGCACAGTAAAGAGACTCTTCTAACAGATGCGGCCTGCTTTATAAAATGACGTTCATGGAATCGTACTATTTCAACTTCATGGTGAAATATCAGGAAGCTTGAGTCTGGTCTGAAGACGTGCTCAGACAGTCTAGTGGTTAAGGCGACTGCTCACGATTATCAGAATTTCTGGGTTCGAATTCCGATTTGCTGTAAATTTTCATTTGTGATGTGGTATTCATGTATTACTTTCATAACTGGCTTTCCTAATTTAGAACGACATATCCTCTCATGACGGAACCGATGACTGGACGGAGGAGACACCTCAGTAACCCAGATCTCATGTAGGAGAGTGCCTTTGCTTGCAGATTGAGTTCGAAAAATTCTTTGAGATAATTTTTTTTATTTCGATTATTTGTGAATTGTAAGACACTTATTACGTACTTATATTTTTTTAGTAAAACGGCTGAGGGGTCTGATTGTGGGTGGAATTGCGAGGAGGAGGCTCAAGGGCATTGTCTTCGAAGTGTTCAGATTGATGCAAATAAGGCAAATCACCCTGAAAATATCCGGGAAGATTCGATACATCGAGGTGTATTTCTTATTTTTTATTATAGCGCGCAAGGACTCGAATTTTCTGACGTGTACAGCTGCCGAATTATGACGTCGATTACGTGTTTTTATAAATTGAAGTAAATGTTTATACGGAGGCATGTGAAGTACCCTTTGAAGAGGACATTAGCGATATAACTTTTGTGGAGCTTGGTTACATAACTACAACATAACACAACACGACAAAGCGCCGTCCCGGAGTCAGAAGCGGCTCCACGAGCTCCTACCTCACTGTGCCAAACGCAAGCAAAAAAGTAGCTCAGTTACTTGACGTGTGTTTATTAGCTACATCATTATATCAGTCACTTGTTTGCCCACGTCGATTACACTGAGGTGACAAAAGCCATGGAATACCTCCCAATTGCCGGGCATCGTGCAACAACTCGAAGTGGCATAGACGGAACACGTCTTTGGAAGTCCGCTGCAGAAATGTTTAACCGTGCTGCCTGTCGAGCAGTCAGTAATTCCGGGAGTTTCAGCTGCAGGATTCTGTGCACGAACTGCCTTCTCGATTACGTCTCATGAGCATTCGATGCTATCCAAGTCGGGTGAGCTGAGTGCCCAAATCATTCGCTAGAATTGTCCTGAACGTTCTTCGAAGCAATCATGCACAGTTGTGGCCCAGTGACACGACACATTGTCATATATGAACATTCCATTGTCGTCTGGGAACATGAAGTCCTTGAAAGGCTACAAATGGTCTACAAGTAGCCAGATGTAGCCATTTCCAAGTCAATGATGGTCTCAGTTGGACCAGAGGACCTTTCTATTACAAATAAAACCAGTCCACACCACTAATGAGGCACCACTACCTTCTACAGTGGCTTGTGACAATTTGGGTCTATTTTTCAATATCAATAAACTTTACCAACAGCCGTATACTTTAAGATATTTTATTTTATTCTGAAAGCAATCAGTTTCGGCAATTCATTTTGCCATCTTCAGGCCCCTGCATTATAAAAGAGTATACATACAGTAATTCAAGAGTGTATAAATCAAGCTTACAGGAAGTGACAGGTAATCATAATACATCTTAAGCTTAAAAATTCAAGTATTTGCCTTAAATCAAATGTTTGGGTACACCCAGCACAATAAACTAAAACAAGTGTATATATTTGTTAGCAGTGATAAACCAAATCTCTGTGCCTATCCAGCACAAGAGACTAAAACATGTGTACACATTTGTTATCCATAAAACTATTTAACATCACAGATTTACAAGGGCACATGTAAATTTAGCAAAAAGATCAGCACTAGACAGTGTACAATGAAGAGCTCCTTTTAAACGAAACTAGTCTTTTTTTTAAATTAAATTTTATAAAGTTCTTTAAAATGAGGAACCGCCTAGTATATATGTGAATAAAATGTCACGCAGTAAGCTCTGAAATACGACAGTATGCATATTTACAGCCTAGACATTATCACGGATGGTAAGACATGTAGTTGTCACCGCACGAAAAATAACTTCATACAAAAGCCTACGGCAGTCGACATATTAAGCAGAGACCCACGTTCCCTATCGCGACACAACTTCCTATGTCTTAGTATTTAGATGGTATAGCATCTATAGGTAGGTCGTATTGGGTAGTGCCTAATATTCCCAGTGAAACTGTATGAAGTTGCAGTCAGTGAACTTAGAGGACTCGCCTTGCTCAAATAGGATTTGATATTCTTATTTTGTGGAGCTTGGTTACATAACTACAATATAACACCTGTACAAATTGTAAATAGCCTTTCGCTCCCTGTATTTTACCCCTGCCACCTTTAGAATTTGAAAAAGAGTATTCCAGTCAACATTGTCAAAAGCTTTCTCTAAGTCTACAAATGCTACATATGAACATATGTTTTTACTACATAGGAACACTTTTCACATTCTCCCGTGCAACGCGGCTGCTAGTCCTCCTTTCATGCAAAATCTTCAGGACCTAGCTCATGTTTAAGGCACCAAAGAAAGGTTGTTGTTGTTGTTGTCTTCAGTCCTGAGACTGGTTTGATGCAGCTCTCCATGCTACTCTATCCTGTGCAAGCTGCTTCATCTCCCAGTACCTACTGCAACCTACATCCTTCTGAATCTGCTTAGTGTACTCACCTCTCGGTCTCCCTCTACGATTTTTACCCTCCACGCTGCCCTCCAACGCTAAATTTGTGATCCCTTGATGCCTCAAAACATGTCCTACCAACCGATCCCCCCATGAACCATGGACCTTGCCGTTGGTGGGGAGGCTTGCGTGCCTCAGCGATACAGATGGCCGTACCGTAGGTGCAACCACAACGGAGGGGTATCTGTTGAGAGGCCAGACAAACGTGTGGTTCCTGAAGAGGGGCAGCAGCCTTTTCAGTAGTTGCAGGGGCAACAGTCTGGATGATTGACTGATCTGGCCTTGCAACATTAACCAAAACGGCGTTGCTGTGCTGGTACTGCGAACGGCTGAAAGCAAGGGGAAACTACAGCCGTAATTTTTCCCGAGGACATGCAGCTTTACTGTATGATTATGACAGAGCACTGAAAGACCTGAGTCGAAACAAGGCCCCCGGAGTAGACAACATTCCATTAGAACTACTGACGGCCTTGGGAGAGCCAGTCATGACAAAACTCTACCAGCTGGTGAGCAAGATGTATGAGACAGGCGAAATACCCTCAGACTTCAAGAAGAATATAATAATCCCAATCCCAAAGAAAGCAGGTGCGGACAGATGTGAAAACTACCGAACTATCAGTTTAATAAGTCACAGCTGCAAAATACTAACGCGAATTCTTTACAGACGAATGGAAAAACTGATAGATGCGGACCTCGGGGAGGATCAGTTTGGATTCCGTCGAAATGTTGGAACACGTGAGGCAATACTGACCTTACGACTTATCTTAGAAGAAAGATTAAGAAAAGGCAAACCTACGTTTCTAGCATTTGTAGACTTAGAGAAAGCTTTTGACAATGTTGACTGGAATACTCTTTTTCAAATTCTAAAGGTGGCAGGGGTAAAATGCAGGGAGCGAAAGGCTATTTACAATTTGTACAGAAACCAGATGGCAGTCATAAGAGTGGAGGGGCATGAAAGGGAAGCAGTGGTTGGGAAAGGAGTGAGACAGGGTTGTAGCCTCTCCCCGATGTTATTCAATCTGTATATTGAGCAAGCAGTAAAGGAAACAAAAGAAAAATTTGGAGTAGGTATTAAAATTCATGGAGACGAAGTAAAAACTTTGAGGTTCGCCGATGACATTGTAATTCTGTCAGAGACGGCAAAGGACTTGGAAGAGCAGTTGAACGGAATGGACAGTGTCTTGAAAGGAGGATATAAGATGAACATCAACAAAAGCAAAACGAGGATAATGGAATGTAGTCCAATTAAATCGGGTGATGCTGAGGGAATTAGATTAGGAAATGAGACACTTAAAGTAGTAAAGGAGTTTTGCTATTTGGGAAGTAAAATAACTGATGATGGTCGAAGTAGAGAGGATATAAAATGTAGACTGGCAATGGCAAGGAAAGCGTTTCTGAAGAAGAGAAATTTGTTAACATCGAATATAGATTTAAGTGTCAGGAAGTCATTTCTGAAAATATTTGTTTGGAGTGTAGCCATGTATGGAAGTGAAACATGGACGATAACTAGTTTGGACAAGAAGAGAATAGAAGCTTTCGAAATGTGGTGCTACAGAAGAATACTGAAGATAAGGTGGATAGATCACGTAACTAATGAGGAGGTATTGAATAGGATTGGGGAGAAGAGAAGTTTGTGGCACAACTTGACTAGAAGAAGGGATCGGTTGGTAGGACATGTTTTGAGGCATCAAGGGATCACAAATTTAGCATTGGAGGGCAGTGTGGAGGGTAAAAATCGTAGAGGGAGACCGAGAGATGAGTACACTAAGCAGATTCAGAAGGATGTAGGTTGCAGTAGGTACTGTGAGATGAAGAAGCTAGCACAGGATAGAGTAGCATGGAGAGCTGCATCAAACCAGTCTCAGGACTGAAGACAACAACAACAACAACATTCTTATTGATGTGTTTCACTGTGGTAAGCCGATCTGTTAAGTGATATAAAGGAAACCAAATCATATCTTTTATTTCGATTTACTCTATAACCTAGGTCACAAAATAGTTGTGAATATTCTTAGTGTTTGCTATCCATGCTATTTTCTCTTAATATGTCGACTGCCGTTGGGTTTTGCGTCAAGTTACTTTTGATGCTGTTACAACTACTTGTCTTACCATCCGTGATATTGACTAGGCTGTAAATATGCATACTATCGTATTTCATAGCATACTGCGTGAAATTTCACTTTAAATGAAGATTGGCACTCATATACACTAGGTGGTTCCTCATGTAATTTTATCAAAGAGAAAAGAAAAGGACGAGTTTTGTTTCAACGGAGCTCTTCATCGTACACTGTCTAGTGCTGATCTTTTTGCTGAATTTACACGTTCCCTTGTAAATCTGTGATGTTAAATAGTTTTATGACTAACAGATATGTACACATGTTTTAGTCTCTTGTGCTGGATAGACACAGAAATTTGGTTTGACGCTGCTAACAAACATATACACATGTTTTAGTCTGCTGTGCTGGATGTACACAAAGATTTTATTTAAGGCTAATACTTTCATTTTTAAGTTTTAGCTTTATTATGATTACCTGCCACTTCCTGTAAGATTGATTTGTACACCCTTATATGACTATGTCTATACTATTTTAATATGCAGGGGCCTGAACATGACAAAATGAGTTGCCGAAACTGGTTGCTTTCAGAATAAAATAAAATATCTTAAAGTATACGACTATTGGTAAAGTTTATCGACATTGAAAAGCACGTGCCAGCCGATCCCCTGGGAGTGATGGATCAACCGAGATTTGGGTCTATGGCTTCGTAGGGTCTGTGTCACACTTGAAACCCATCGTCTCATCTTACCAATTGATATCCGGACTCATCTAATCAGACCACGGTTTTCCTGTAGTCTAGGATCCAATAAATATGGTCAGAAGGCCGGAGAGGCGTAGAAGGCTGTGTCAAGCTGTTAGCAAAGGCACTGACTTTGGTCATCTGCTGCAAGAGCCCATTAACGCCAAACTTCGTGCGACTGTCCTAACGGATATGTTCGTCGTACCTCCCACATTGATGTATGTTGCTATTTCAAGCAGTGTAGCTTGACTGTTAGCACTGACAACTATATGTAAACGCTGGTGCTCTCGGTTATTAAGTGAAGGTCGACTTGGTTCGTGCCAAGAGGTAATACCTGGAATTTGGTATTCTCGTCATCCTCTTGACACTGTGAATTTCGGAATATTGAATTTCCTAACGATTTGCGAAATGGAATGTCGCACGCATGTAGCTTCAACTACCACTACGCGTTCAAACTCTGTTAATCCCTGTCGTCCGGCCATAATCACGTCGGAAACCTTTTCACGTGAATCATTTGAGCACAGATGACAGTTCTACCAATGCACTGCCCTTTTGTACGTTGTGGTGATATTACCGCCATCTCTGTGTGTGTGTGCATATCGCTATTCCATAACTTAAGTCACCTCACTCTAAATAAACCGGGACAGGAAAATGCGCTGCTCTACGACCATTTTAAATAAAAACAATTTAACGTGTTTTGTAAACGAACTGTGGGTATAAAACGCCTGCAGTTTGGCAGTGTGATACGTTCATCTTACCTAACATGTTGTGTTTTCGCACATTTGGAAGGCTGACTTCTCTTGTAAATGTGTCTCTACAGAGATCACTGATCGGAATTTATCTTCAAGATTTTTTGCTCCAGCGGATGTATATAACTAGCCATCAGTGTGGACTTGAGTAGTGGGACAAGGGGGCTCCTCAGCCACTTTTGATATCAAATTGATTATTTGGTCTATTAATTACCCAACCCTGTGATGACGTCATGGGTTTTCCCCAACCAGCATGTGCCCGTCCCCCTCTCCTCTCCTCTCCCCAGCCACTCTTCCACCACCATGTTTCATCTGATCCAAAAGCGCATAGAATTCGACATCAGAGATAGTAAACGCATTAGGCAGATGAAACCTAAAGACAGAGGTAGGAAAAATCACTGAATGGCCTACAGCATCCCCCTCTTTGGACTCATCTGTGTATAGCACGTGAGAGTGCTAGTACTCATGTAAAATTGTTATAAACGAATTCTTAAAAACGTAGTGTGGAGTGAACAGTTTGTAACACTCTGTCAAATCTAATATTATTATAAGTTTCAATAATAACCCCCCCCCCCCCCCCGCTGTATGTGTGGTTAAGATGCTCCCACATCCATTAAACACTGCTTTGCTTATGCACCAAACGGTTTCGGCCCAATGGACGAGTGCGACAGAGTCGTTCTAAAGATTAACAGATATTAATAGCTGCAGGAAAAGCCAGCGATGTCGGAAACGACTGGAACTTGAGCGCCTGTTTAGCCACATGGAACCACCGAGCAGGTAATGGAGACTCCTCTGCCTCTGCACAAAAGCTCGGTAGGGAGCTCGTCCTATAGTCTCCTGTGGCCAACCTGACACCCTTAGGGTCTAAAGAGTCCAGCTTCTTTCAATATATTTCGCATGCTGAACCATAGACTGTACTGCCATAATCAAGACGTGATCGCACAAAACCGTTATAGAACTGCAGAAAGCAGGACCTGTCCGCACCGCAGTTCTTCCCATTCAAGGACTTCATGATATCCAGCTGCTTGAGATGTGCCAGACAAGTGAGCTTGCTATCAAATAAGAAATCAAAAACCCACACTGTATCCTTAAAATGTGAAATAGTATTCCACAGCCTCAGTGCCAGATGTGTAAAAAGAGAACGATGACGATTTAAATCAATACATAATCTGGCGAGAAATTAAAAACTGTTGTTGTAACCGCAGAAAAGCCAAGTCTAAATGCAGTTGTTCTCAGACGATACACCAGAAATCATACGGGGAGATAGAGTTAACAGGGGACGCCAGGCGTGTCAGAGGGGTCACAAAAGATAACGACGCAGCCAGATAGCCGAGGCGGCGGTCCAAGCGGCCAGGCAGCTGCGCGTGATAAGCAAGGAAGCAGACTCATCTATTAAGATAAAAAGGGCGCTCTGGGCAGGTCCCTTAATAAGCAATAACTTACAGTATCAACACTCTTGGCTAGAGGGAGAAGTCTGGGAGCGGAGAGAGAAAGAAAGAGGGCCCTAGGTGGGGACCGCACTACGTCATGAGGAGCCAATGAAGGGCTCAGGACGCAGTGCGTGACCATATAGGGAGAGGCCCCTCTACCCCTCCACCCAGCTTCTGAAGAAAAGTACTGAAGTTAATACTAAAACAATCCCTAATAAGGAAAAGTTGCACTCGACGCTACGTCATGCCAAGCGCTGGCGGGGTCGAAGGGGAAGAGCTAACAAAACTCGGAGGCACGCCGCTCCGGGGATCTCTCTCTCTCGGGTTTAGGCAGCGACGGTAGTCAGCGTGAGTAGCAGCCGACTTGGGCTGAGGGCGGGCTGCAGGCAGACAATTGGAGATAGTCGCCGATGAGCGTTTAGGCAGCGACCGCGGGACTCTGACGTAGGGTGCTAGTGTGGGCAGCAAAGTGCTGGAAAGTTCTATCAGGCAGCCAGAACGGTGGAAGTCAGTCACCGTCTCTGTAATGGGCTTGGCTATTCTGTAGGTACAATCACTACGCAGTTAGGGTGATCTGTATTCTTTATGAATAAATTAGAACTTTTATAACGTCCATACGAGTTTACTTCTACCAACATCCTAGCCTTGTACCTTCACACCAGGGAATTTAACATCTTAGCCAGATCAAAAGTCTCCCTCTCAATTAGGTCAACCGGCTAATTCCCGTTTACGAACCGTGTCGCTCAATCCCTCGCAAAACCCACGCTTGGGACGCGACACTGTCTCAGCAGACCATTCTTCCAGTCCCTTAAGTGTCAACTGTAACTGACGAGAGAAAATGTGGGAGTAGAGGAGGACATAAAATAGAACAATCATCCACAAACCATAGGCATTGTACAGGATTGCTCACTGCAGATGATATTCCATTGATCGCAACTGCCAACAAGTTCATTCTTAAAACGCTCCCCTGTGGGGTATCATGAATTTGTGGAAACCTATCGAAAGAGTATTCCTGACTCTGTATCGAAAATAACTTTTAGCAAGAAAGGACCACAGGAAAATGGGGAAGCGGCGAAGAAAGCGCCATTCATGTATCTGACAAAATATATTGTGTCTCCATGTAGTATTCCATGCGCTTTCAGTTTCAAAAAAGATGGATATTAAATGCTGTTTCCGTAGGAATGCCTCCTGTGTAGGCGCGTCCCGTATAGTGAGTTATCAAGAGTCGGACGATATCTTCTAAATCCACAATAGATACGACTGAAGAGATTTCGAGATTCCGGAGTCCAGAATAGGTGGGAGTTTCATCCGCTCTAGAGTCTTCCTTACACAGCTGGCAATAGCGACATCCGGTAACTGCCTGGGAGTGTGCAGTCCTTCCCTGGTTTATGAATGGGGACCATTAAGGATTCCCTCCAGGGGGTGGGATATTTCCACGCTCTCCGTACCTCATTAAGAGAGCAAGTAAGATTTCTTTAGATTTAGGATTAAGATGCCGTAGCATACCTTAATGTATAAAGTCTGTCCCGGGAGCGGTCTCGCAAGCTGCAGCTAATGCTATGTCCAATTTCGACATGGAGAACAGTTGGTTATAGGTCTCGGCATTGTTGACGTGAGAGCAAGACCTCTCGTTTCCCGAACTTCGCGATAGGCGTGGAAAACTGGAACTAGATTGTTTGGCCGATGTTCCATAGTAAAATTACCGTTCAATGGTGTTAATGATATCTGTGGGCCCTACTTTCAGGACTCCATTGTCCTTTATGGCAGCTGATGAACGTGACATCCTTTTCCCAGATATGTTCCTTACAGATTCTCATAATGCAATGGCGTATGTTGACCAATTAATGGACTTCAGAAACTCGTCCCATGATTGACTGCTGCTCTCCTTCACTGTCCGTCAGCCTTTTGCTCTCGCTAACCGCAAGGCTCGAAGGTTCTCTGCTGTTGGACGATACGTGAACCTGCAAAGTACAGTTCGGTTATCCTGTACAGCGCAACAACACTGTTCGTTCCACCAAGGAACAGGTTGCCTTCTGTAATGGCCTGACGATTTAGGTATAGATGCATAAGAAGCAGCGTGGATTACATCGGTAGTATGGCCCACCCCGTCGCGTACACTATCCTTGTGTTCAAGCTCAGCCAGCTGGATATACAATATCCAGTTCGATTTGGACAGCAGCCACTTGGGTGGTTTTCCCTCGGGCTCAATTCGTTGCAAAAGACGGCCAGTGATAGAAGCGGAGATCGTCTGCCACTTCCTATTCGACATATTCTCCGAAAAAAGGAGAACAACCTGTCAAATCAATGGCAGAGAACGTCCGTGTTGCTGTGCAAAAATGTGTTCTGTAGCCTGTATTCAGGAGACACGTGTCAGATTGTAATACACTCCCAAACACTCGTCGCTTTTGGCAGGAGGAGAGACAACCCCATAGAATATTATGGGCATTAAAGTCTCCTAAGAGCACTAACGGAGGCGGAAGTTGGTCGATCAGCTCGGAAAGTGTCTCGCCATCCAGTGGTGGCTGTGGTGGAAAGTAGAGACAACAGAAGCTTACCAGAAAGGAGACAAAATGCACAGTGACAGCAACTTCCTGTTGCCTGGTGGTTAGGGTTACAGGGGAGTGAAAAGTACGTCAGGACGAACACTGCAACTCCTTCCTGAGCCCTGTCACCATGAAGGTCATCTTTTCCACATAGACGATTACCCTTAAACACAGGGGTATCTGATTCCTCGAAATGTGTTTGCTGAAGACACGCAGAACACGTCTGGTTTGTGTGGGAAAATTTAATTCATGCGCTCGAACTCTGAAACCATTTAAATTCTACTGCTTGTTGTCCACTACCTACTGGGAAAGCCTGCCTTCCCTTGCTCTTTGCACCTTGATGGGGAAGTGAGATCATTGGTGGTGGACTAGTAGGACTAGATGAGTCACCGCTTGGAACCACACTCATTGCCAAATCGTCAATAGCAGTAGCAGCAGCTCGTCTCAGTACCGGCGCTTTACGTATTGTTCCATTGGACTTTGACTTGCTCTTTGTGGCGGATTTTTCTTGTTGGGTTGAAACACGGGAAGGTCCATGATTGAGTGTAACAATTAGTGCCAGTGGGATAGTTGCTGTTTGGTACAGTGGCTCCACATTGGCAGTCTGAGAAGTTAGTGTAACTGTGTCTCTGGTAAACTCAATGTTACTAGAGCCTGGCTGTTGGCATATGCAGCAACAGGAGCACTTCCGTTTGTTGCCACTTCCGTTTGTTTCGTCACACTAACTTTAACTATGGGCTATTTCACAGCTGATGCAAATGACGTAGCGAATGATGGATATAAACAGTTTCTTTGCTTCGGTATATGACATGCGACATATAACTTTAAGTCTTGAATTTTCTTTTCATCCCTTTATATGGGGCACATTCTAATCCAGATTGGACGTGAGTTAGAGCAGTTAACACATACTGATGGAGATGGAACATTCCACACCTGTTTCACAATCTGCTTGACTGCAGTTCCCACAAGTAACACGACCATTACGCACAACAATAGTATGACCAAATCTCTGACACTTGAAACACCGCTTGGGATTTCTGAATAAGTGTAAGAAACATGTCTTAATTTGGCCTGACAGGTCTTGGGTACTGAAAGTTAGAATGAATGTAGGTTTGTCTTCTTCAATTTTGAACTTCAGCAGCACCTTTGTCTGCCCATTCCTGCTGTAAGACGCTGATGTTCTCATCCATGAACTCTTTACACGTTACGACCTCGCAGCTGGAATTTAAGGTTTGCATTCAGAAGTCTCAGCACTATCCCTGTAGTGGCCGTTACAATCAACAGCGTACCATAATGAAGTCCTTTTATCATCTTCAGACCACTCGTAATACCATCTAAACTTTTCTGGGCCTCTTGCGACTGTCACAAAAATATTTAGACATACCTGTGCCCTGTTACTACAACTGATTCTGCATTCTCAGGAGAGGCATCATCGCGGCTTCTGTTGGTGGGATGGGTAGCACGGGATGGGTAGCAGTGGCCCGCTTGATCAACTGGTAGCACTTTCTCAAGAATTAAGAGCCTCAATGCTCATCCCACGAGGAGCTAGAGAACCCATGTCCACCCAGACAGAGCTCTGCCGGGGTAAGACCTGTAGAACTGAGGTGCGGCAGGTACCCCTCAGAAGTCGCCGGCCTACCACCGTTCTGATAGCCATACATCCCATCAGCGTGCAGCACACTTTAGGATTGAGAGGCTCTTTTTTTTTTTTAATTAAAGAGACGTTGGTACCATCCTTGCTAGAAAGGTGATTACGCAATGCTCCCCACCCCATTGATACACAACATTCCACCGCCAGCCACATGGTGGTATTTGATGCATATCCAGAGGTTATGGTGACAGAGAACTGGTGGTGCTCACCAGTCCCCAGCTTCGGGAACCCAGGTTTGCCAAGCCCATACTCAGCAAATGAATGCTGAGCCCCGTGAGGGATTGCCAGGGATGGATATAGATTGTGGTTTTTATTTCCTCATACAGTGTCACTGTTTCTTCATATGCATTTTCAGCTGCCGATTATCTTTTGTCAGGCAGTCATGTACATATCACGATTTCCGAATCATAATCAGGCTTGAACTTCATAAACAGCAGGCATCGTATACCGCCAGAAACCTATATAATGCTTGTGTTATAAGGAATTCTTGTTTTCTTTGGTGTGCAAGTAGTTGTGTTATAACCTAACGGTTTGTCACCATAGTTTATCATAGACAAACTTGCAGAGAGAATGTAAGTAACTCGCTGGAAATATATTTCTTACATTGAAATATTAACAGCGTTGCATTCCACACGACAAACAAGTGAGAAACCACGCAGCTCTTGCATTATAGTGAGTTTAAGTGCCGAACTGTGTAGCCCTCGAAATGTGTTTATGTTCCATGATCATTTCTTTCTTTCCAACATCACCTTGGTATGAACACCAAACACCGAAACAATAATTCTGAATTTTTAGCGAAAGTGATTTACAGAAAATATTTCAAACTCCTTTTTACGTCATGAAAGAGATTTGTGACGTACTGCAAAGCTGTATGTGCACATTTGCTTGACAGTTGTCCTGTTTATGGTGCTAGTGCTGTGTGGTGCGTAATTTCAGAAGCCAAACACCGGTGGTATGGATTTGTCTGTTTCCTCATTGGATGCATTTTCTAGTGATGGCTATAGTTTTTTTTTCTTTACGACTGATGCAAACACAACATAATTTCTGAACTATAACAGGATCTGAGTACTGGGTGTTGTAAACCTTCAGAAAGCATATGTAACAGGAAAAATCAATGTTTTTCTTTGGGGTAGAAGAAAGTAGTTTTATCATCTTAAAGTTCGTCACCATAGTGATTGGGATAGAAAATATGCAAAATGGTTCAAATGGCTCTGAGCACTACGGGACATAACATCTGAGGTTATCAGTCCCCTAGGACTACTTAGAGCTAACTAACCTAAGGACATCACACACACAGCCATGCCCGAGGCAGGATTCGAACCTGCGACCGTAGCGGTTGCGCGGTTCCAGACTGAAGCGCCCAGAACCGCTCGGCCACACCGCCTGGCTAGAAAACATGCACGCTGGCTGTAAGTCAGATGTTGGGCACATATGTATTGCATTAGAATAGTAAGAGTATTGCACTCTGCATGGCTAATATTTCGGAAACCATATAGCTTAAACGTTATAGAGTGTTCAAGTGTAGAACCATGTAGCCTTTGTAGTACGTGTGTCAGCGTTTTTCGATCATTTCTCTTTTGCCAATACCTGCTTAGTACTTATCCCAAACACTAGAACAATACACCCCGTCTGTCTGGAGCTCCATCATGCTTAAGCGAAAAATTTCTTCTTAACCATCTGTTATATCACCACAACAATGCCATATCCATTATACACCGGTAAGGGGCGCTAACGTCCACGACATACCCACACCTGATCTTGTGCGCTCAGATGGCGACCATGAGTAAGATTGATGTGAAACAGTCTTCACTCAACAGCTACGGACTCAGTTCGCTAGATTAGATTACATTAGTTTTTCGTTCCATAGATACGTGCTGCGGAGATACTCGTGGATGTGGAACATGTCAAATTATTATTTTTTCAAAGCTGAAATAACAGTACTAATACTATGAATGTATACAACACAACATTTCTTTAAGTTGAAATAACAATACGAATAGTATGAGTATATACAACACATCTGTTGTTTCTATTTAAAAAATTCGTCAATGGACTAGAAGGAGTTGTCCACTAGTAAGTCTTTGAGGCTCCTTTTAAACTAATCTTTATTTGTTACTAAAATTTTTATGTTTGCTGGCAAATTATTGAAGATGAGTGTTCCTGAGTAGTGGACCGCTTTTTGAACTAATGTAAGTGCTTTTAAGCCCTTGTGCAAATCATTTTTGTTCTTGGTGTGTATGTATGAACTGAGCTGTTTGTTGGAAGGAGAGATTTATTATTTAGGACAAATTTCATTAAGGAGTAAATATACTGAGAGGCAGTAGTTACCATGTCCAGTTCTTTGAAGAGGTTTCTACAGGACGTCCGTGAATTTACTCCACAAATAATACGTATTACAACCTTTTGGACTGTGAAAACTTTTGTTCGACTTGAAGAGTTACCCCAAAATATTATAACATATGACATTACGGAATGAAAGTAGGCAAAGTAAGCAAGCTTTTCCATTTTTGTGTCCCCTATGTCTGCTAACACTCGAATTGCAAATACAGATTTGTTAAGGCGTTTGTGCAGTTCTGTGGTGTGCTCTGAATTTATTATCAAGTTGTAATCCCAGGAATTTAAGACTGTTAACCTCTTCTACTTGTTCTTTTTCATACTTTATGCATATGCTGGGTAGAAACCTCTTACAGGTTCTGAATTGCATATAGTGAGTCTTTTCGAAATTTAATGTTAGTGAGTTGGTTTTAAACCATTTATTAATATCCATGAATATCATTAGCAGATCTGTCTAGAACTACGCTCGACATACTATTTATTGCAATACTTGTGTCATCTGAAAATAAAACGAACTCTGCTTCTGGCAGTGTAACTGTTGAGAGATCATTAATGTACACAAGAAAAAGCAATGGCCCTAAGATGAATCCTTTTGGGACACCACATGTAATTTCTTCCCATTCTGATGATGGCTTAATTCACTAGTCCCTTGCACTGACACCGTTTGTTTCCTGTTAGCGAGGTATGACTTGAACCATTTTGCAGCACTGCCCGTGACTCCGTAGAATTCTAATGTATTTACAAGGATGTTGTGGTTCACACAATCAAATGCCTTTGACAAATCACAGAAAATACCTGGTGCTTGTAATTTAATGAATTAAGTATATTTTCACTGTAGGTGTAAATAGCCTTCTCGATATCAGAACCCTTCAGAAATCGAAACTGTGTTCTTGATAATATGTTATTTGTGGTCAGATGGTTGAGAAGCTGCCTGTACATTACTTTTTCTAAAACTTTTAGAATGCTGGAAAAAGTGAAATCGGTCTGTAGTTTGATGGTATCTCTTTATCCCTTTTCTTGAATAGAGGCTTAACATCTGCACATTTTAGCCAATCAGAAAATGTCCCAGTTATAATTGACTGGTTACACAAGTAACTTAGAATTGTACTAAACTCACAAGAACATGCCTTAATTAACTTAGTTGATATTTCATCATAACCACTAAAATGCTTTGTTCTTAAAGATTTTATTATGGAAGCTGTTTCTTTTGTGAAGTGAGTGACATATTCATGTACCTGAAGCTATTTATAAAGGCTAGTTTCCGATATTCAAGGGCATTATTTACTGATCCTGAAAATCCCATTCTATCAGTAACGGATATAAAGTACTTCTTAAATAGATTTGCCACACTATGCCCATCGGTTACTAATGTGTCATCTAAGCTTAATGCTATTTGCTCCTGTTCCTTTCTGGTTCTAACGGTCTCCTCTTTAACAATATCACATTTTGTTTTTATTTCTTTCCCTGACATTGTTATCTTCTTCTCATAGTGCATTTGTTTAGATGTCTGAATTACATTTTTTATATTCTACAGTAGACCTTGTATTTAGCTAAACCATCAGCATTGGAGGTATACTTGGTCGGCAGATATATTTTCCCTTTTGTCTTACAGGAAATCTTTATTCATTGTGAAATCCATGGTTTTATTATAGCCTTCTGTTTAATTTGAGTAACGTTTAGAGAAAAACAGTTTTCAAACATGGTAGTGACATTGTTCATGAATGTGTTATATTTTTCATTCATGTCATGAGGACTATAAACATCTTTCAAGTTCATATCTTTGAGCAGTTTTCTAAAACACTCACTTTTTGGTTGATTGACTACTCTCCTGTACTCAGATTTAGCAGTCTTGATAATCTGCTTAGAATTTACATTGTTCCTTTATAAGATGTGGAATGTAGTTGGTGTAGTGCAGACCTACTTTTGGTCAGTTGCAAACTAAATCGATAGCAGTGTTTGAGGGGGTGTTGGACAAAGACAATCCTTGGAAATCTTTCAATATCCAACTTTATTCCATGAATGCAAGAGTACTCTGTAGCTCCCATCCACATGGGGAAATATGGCCAATCGTAATTACAAATTCCAAGCTACGTCTGAAGTGCTAAAATCTGTAGACAACCGAACTGCATCGGTATAGAACGCTGTCTGGTATAATTTGGTGTATATGTTCAAGAATTAACAACGAATGGACATACTGCACAATCATCTATCTACAGGGTGGTGCGCAGAAGCTTTGGAAGTAGTAAGAGGCGAATAATCAAGGTCACCATGGCGTTCCCCAACACAAAACATTCCAGTAGCCATGGATCAGAGGACAAAACAACAATAGTGGTTTGCAGTGAAAGCGTTCTACCAAAGCGGTAGGTATATAGCGGCTCAGCATCGTTTCCGGGCACATTTTCAAATCAAATGTAGTAGGCCGGTGCCTTCGGTTAGCTCAATAAAAAGTTATGCATAAACTTTGAAAGCGTCAGTGAAACAGCAAGGAAAATAGGTAGCAGAACGAAGACAGTGCTTACTCCTGGGAATGTGGTTTGTGAAGGAATTGGTGTGGGAAAATTTGAAATTTGTAAGAATGGATATCATGATATATATATATATATTTTGAGATAAGTGATTTGTGAGAGGTACAGGTTAATGTTAGTCAGGGCCATTGTTTCGTAGGGATTTTTAAAAGTCAGATTGCGTTGTGCTAAAAAATATTGTGTGTTAGTTTAAACACAGTCTTGTATAATTTTTCCAAGGGGACGTTTCAGAGGGAACAGAAGCTTATCCGAAAGGAGACAAAATGCACAGTGACATTAACTTCCTTAGGCGTGGTGGTTAGGGTTACAGGGGAGTGAAAAGTACGTCAGGACGAACGCTGCAACTCCTTCCTGAGCCCTGTCACCATGAAAGGCATCTTTTCCACATAGACGATAACCCTTAAACACAGGGGTATCAGATTCCTTGAAATGTGTTTCCTGAAGACACGCAGAACCCTGGTTTGTGTGGGAAAATTTAATTCATCCACGCGAACTCTGAAACCATTTAAATTCTAGAGTGAGATTTTCAATGTGCAGCGGAGTGTGCGCTGATATGAAACTTCTGGCAGATTAAAACTGTGTACCGGACCGAGACTCGAACTCGGGACTTTGCCTTTCGCGGGCAAGTGCTCTACCGACTGAGCTGCCCAAGCATGACTCATGCTTCGTCCTCACAGCTTTACTTCTGCCAGTATCTGGCCTCCTACCTTCCAAACTTTACAGAAGCTCTCCTGCGAAACTTGCAGAACTAGCACTCCTGAAAGAAAGGATATTGCGGAAACCTGGCTTAGCTACAGCCTGGGGGATGTTTCCAGAACGAGATTTTCACTCTGCAGCGGAGTGTGCAATAATATGAAACCGGACCGAGGTAGCTGAGTCGGTAGAGCACTTGCCTGCGGAAGGCAAAGTCCAGAGCTCGAGTCTCGGTCCAGCACACAGTTTTAATCTGCCAGGAAGTTTCATTTAAATTCTACTGCATATTGTCCACTACCTATTGGGTAAGTCAGCCTTTCCTTTCTCTTTGCACCTTGGGGGGGAAGTGAGATCACCGAACAATAATTCTGAATTTTTAGCAATAATGATTTACGTAAAATATTTCAAACTCCTTTTTACGTCGAGATTTGTGACGTACTACAAAGCTGTATGTGCACATTTGCTTGACAGTTGTCCTGTTTATGGTGCTAGTGCAGTGTGGTGCGTAAATTCAGAAGCCAAACACGGCTGGTATGCATTTGTCTGTTTCCTCATTGGATGCATTTTCTAGTGATGGCTATAGTGCACCCCAGATCTCCGCAGAATCGTCTGAGCCTCTTGCTTAAGCCTTCCACTCAGCTACAAACCAGAGTACCGCGAACGGTTCTGGTAACGAAACTACAAATAGTTAGCTCAGATTCCACCCCGCGAGCGAGGCTTTCCGCTTTCCCCAACTCCGCCAACCGCCTATATGAACTGAGGATGACCTCTGAACCCAGACGACAGGAGTCATTGGTGGCGACCGGAGTAACAATTTGCAGTCCAGCGCACCAAGTGCTCTCTATCGCAGCCGGCAGGGCCTTATCCACATCTCGGATGAGACCCCCCGGCAAGCAGACCGAGAGTACACTGGCCTTCTTCCCCGACCTTTCGGGTATTCCCCCTAAGGGGCTCCATCACCCGCCTAACGTTGGAGCTCCCAATAACTAATAAACTCCTCCTCCCGTGTGCCTGCTCGGACCTTGCTGAAGGAGCGGCCACATGTCCACTCACAGGTAGAGCGGCGATGACACACGTCCAGCCTCAACATTGACCCTCCTTCGTGCGGTCCGTGTGTACTCTGCATGGTTGTGAATTTGCTCCTGTACATTGGTTTGCTATTTTTCTCGTTGTGATAGCTCTCTACCCGTCAGTAATATAGCTAATGAAACAGTGCTATGAAAACATGATAGTGTTTCCAGAGGATTATCAGGTGTCTATAACTTGGCAGGGGGCATCTCTTACTCGTCGAAATCAGGTGAATTCAAGTGATATATATTTAAGACTGGAAGATTCATTAGAACATGACAGGTAAGCCATGCAAGTCGCTGACGAATGAAATAAAATAAATGACGAAATGGCTGCATGAAAAATGTGAAGAAATCGAAATAGAAATGATTGTCGGAAGAACTGACTCAGCATAGAGGAATGTCAAAACAACCTTCGGTGTAATTAAAAGCAAGGGTGATAATATAATATGGGAATTCTATTGTTCAATACAGAGGAGAGAGTGAATAGGTGGAAAGAGCGCATTGAAGGCCTCTATGAGCGAAAAGATTTGTGGGACGTGATACAATAAGAAACAGGAGTCGAGTTAGAAGAGAAAGGGATCCAGTATTAGAATTTAAGAGAGATTTGGAGGACTTAGGATCAAAGAAGGCAGAAGGGACTGATAATATTCTGTCATAATTTCTAAAATAATTGGGGGAAATGGCAACAAAACAACTTTTTACATTGGTATATAGAATGTATGAGTCTGGGGACATACCATCTGATTTTCAGAAAAGCATCATCCACACAATCCCAAAGAGCGCAAGAGTCGACAACTGCGCGAATTATCGCACAATCAGCTTAACAGTTAATGCATCCACGTTGCTTACAAGAATAGTGTACAGAATAATGGCAAAGAAAATTTAAGTTGAGTTAGCTAACGATCAATTTGGCCTTAGGAAAGATAAAGGCACCTGAAAGGCAATTCTGACGATGCGGTTCATAATGAAGGAAGACTAAACAAAAATGTGAAATGGTGCGAGATGATTGAAATTCTGAGAAAAATAGGGTATGCTATAGGGAGAGAAGGGTAATATATAATATTTGCTAGACCGAGGAGGGAATAATAAGAGTGGATAGCCAAGAACGAAATGCTTGGATTAAAAAGTGTGTAAGACAGGGATGTAGTCTTTTGTCCCTACTGTTCAATCTGTACACCGAAGAAGCAATGATGGAAATACAAGGAAGGTACAGGAGTGGAATTAAAATTCAAGGTCGAAGAATATCAGTGATAAGATTCCCTGATGACATTGCTATCCCCAGTGAAAGTGAAGAAGAATTACGGGATGTGTTGAATGGAATGAACAGTCTCCTGAGTACAGACAGGGTACAGCAAAGGAAGACGGAAGTACTGACAAGTAGCAGAAATGAGAAAAGTGATAAACTTAACATTAGGATTGATGCCCACGAAGCAGGTGAAATTAAGGAATTCCACAAACTAGGCAGCAGAATAACCAATCACGGATGGAGCAAGGAGCACACAAAAGCAGACTAGCAATGTGCGAAAAGGATATTCCTGGACAAGAGAAGTCTACTCTACTCGAAGGCCTTAATTTCTGGAAGAAATTTCTGAGAATGTACGTTTGTAGCACAGAATTGTGTAGTAGTGAAACATGGACTATAGGAAAACTGAAACAGAAGAGAATCGTGGTGCTACAGACGAATGTTGAAAATTACGTGGACTGGTAAGGTAAGGAATAAGGAGGTTCTGTACAGAATTGGAGAGGAAAGGAATTTGTGGAAAAACTGACGAGGATAAGGGATAGGATGATGAGACATTTGGTAAGACATCAGGGAATGACGTCCATGGTAACAGAGGGAGCTGTTGAGGACGAAAACTGTAGAGGAAGACAGATACTGGAATACATCCAGCAAATAACTGTGGACAGAGTCTATAAGTGCTACTCTGAGATGAAGAGGTTGGCACAGGAGAGGAATTCGTGGTGGGCCTCATTAAGCCAGTCAGAAGACTGATGACTACACAAACAGCGATAATCTGAGGTAAAGAAGGTCAGAGGTGACATCTGTACTGTTTCATCTAAGTATTGTGGGTAAACATACTACGACCTCTGAGATAGGTGTCGCCAAGTGACTGCAATGAAAAAAAATTGAGGCTGGGAGTGACATCTTAATAGATAGACTTAATTTACATATATATTTACCGAGTGATCAACAAGTCAGTATAAATTTGAAAACTCAATAAACGACGGGATGATGTAGATAGAGAGGTAAAAAATGACACACATGCTTGGAATGACATGGGGTTTTATTAGTACAAAAAGGAACAAAGTATTGATAGACTCATGAAAGGTCTCTTGCAAACGTCGTTTGGTGATGATCCTGTGCTCAGCAGCCACTTTCGTCATGCTTGGCCTCCCAGGTCCCCAGACCTCAGTCTGTACGATTATTGGCTTTGGGGTTACCTGAAGTCGCAAGTGTATCGTCATCGACCGACATCTCTAGGGACGCCAGTGCCTCACCATAACTCCGGACAGTGTTCACAACATTATTCCTCGACTACAGCTATTGTTGAGGAATGATGGAGGACATATTGAGCATTTCCTGTAAAGAACATCATCTTTGCTCTGTCTCACTTTGTTACACTAATTGTTGCTCTTCTAATCAGATGAAGCACCACCCGTCGGACATTTTTTGAACTTTTGTATTTTTTTTTGGTTCTAATAAAACCCCATGTCATTCCAAGCATGTGTGTCAATTTCTACCTCTCTATCTACATTATTCTGTGATTTATTCAGTTTTCAAATTTATACTTACTTTTTGATCACCCGGTTCATGCTTACTTCACAAGTCATGGTACGGTTTGTGGCGGAGAGTACCCTGCACCATTACTAGTCATTCCCTTTCCTATTCCACTCGCAAATAGAGCGAAGAAAAAAGACTATCTATATGCCTCCCTATGAGCCCTAATTTCTCCTATCTTATCATATTAGTCCTTACGCTAAATGTACGTTGGCGGCAATAGAATCCTTCTGCAATCCCAAATGCTGGTTTCAATAACGTTTCTCAAAAACAAAATCGTCTTCCCTCCAGGGGTTCGCATTTGAGTTCTCAATCATCTGCCCATTAATTTGGTGGGAGCCAGTAGGAATGCTTCTATAGGGCTGTATTTTGAGGGAAACCTAGGTCTCCAGACTTGTACACATTTGGCATGTGACAGATGGCAGTCAGGTATTTTGTTATTGGTCACTGTGTCAGTGTTTGTGGACATTTCGAGAACACATCTCAGAACATTTTGGTTTGCAGGAGGGATGAGGGGAATAATATTGTTCGATATCCTGTGAGGGGAGGGGATGGGGTGCGACACGTGCTGGCCGGGGAAATCTATGTCACCATCAGGGAGTGGAGATAATTAATAGATCAATTAATCAATTTGTGTAAATAATTTGGCATCAATTTGATACCAAAAGTGGTGTAGTAGTCCCCTTGTCCCACTACTGGCATGAAGTATATGGCGTGGTTGAAACCTATCAGATATTGAAGAAATTTTATTTACATATATTCAGGGAAACATCTTCGACACTTTGAAACAGCCATACAAATAAAATATGTATAGTGCACAAATGTATCAGTACAGAATCCCGAAAAGTTTATGTACGCTGGGGCTGGGGCTTCGTGTGTCTATATCGCGATTCTGTAAACGTCTATACGGCAAGGCTTCTTCATAGTTCTGCAGTCTGATATTGTCTTCGCCTATAGCTGTTTGTTCTTAGCAGTTCGAAGCTGTCAAAAGCGCTGCTAGAGGTCAGAGATTTCCTTTAATGGACTCGTCTCGGGGAGCTTTTAGTAGTAATGAGTAAATGAATTAAACCTTCGTAAATGATGCGGTCCATCTCAATGTTTATGACGTCTTATCTCCTGATCTATGTGTCACACAATGAAATAATTTTGTAGGTACATTTAGTTGCATATGTAAATACTGTCCTCAAAATTCGTTCTGAATAGAATAAGTAGCAAAGAAGTAATCAGTTTAAACATTATGCCCGATACGGCAATTTTTCCTGCATCTCAGTCTTTATGACGTCATAGATCATAAACTATGTGTGGTACCGTTACCTAACTTTGTAGGCGCATGCAGTGTAATATGTGGATATTGATCATTAAATTCATTGCGAATTGAGTAACAAATCTGAACGTCATGCATAATGCAACAGTTTGCACGCATCTCATTGTTTATGACGTTCTTTCTCATTAACTATGATAGTTAGGTGGTTTTTCAACCTACAGAAATTGTTGCCTGAGAGTAAGGGACGTGTGTACGAAGTTTTGTTGAAATCGGTCCAGCGGTTTGAGAATAGATGTGGAACATACACATATACAAAGATGAATTTTTATAATATATATACTGATGAAACACAGTTAGGATAATTAGTACAAGTAAATCTCTAGAATCTTCTCTTTAAGTTTAGTTTTCCATGGTCTTGCAAGGTTTAAGGTAATTAAAGGAAACTTTCGCTAGTAGTAAGAGTGTCAATAAGAAATATAATAGTAGAAATATAATAATAAATATACGAGATAGAAAGAAATATGATAGTGGGGATAGTAATAATTGGTTTCCCTAATCTTCTTGCTATAATCTTGTATTAAAATTTTTCTGTAGGTGACAATGTGTCATATTAAATACACGAAGAAGTTGACAGAAGACTTATAGATACGTACAGAAATTTGGCTTTCTTACTTTTTTCCCCTTGAGATTTAGATTTTTAAGAGGTGTAAAATTATTTCTTTAGTCTACTGTACACAAAACGTCGTTCTGCCATATGAAGACTTTCATGTTCTATTGTAGGGTGGAACCTTATGACAGTTCAGAAGTAGACTTTATGATGAAATCAACGGCTTGATTATTTACTGTAAAAATCTTCATAAAGATGCTGTAACACCTCCAGAAATGAGTCCAATAGATTGTTAAAAACATATTTCAAGCGTGCGGACGTTACTCACTTTTTCGGTCAGAGGAACAGTTAGAGGCTGAGCGCAGAACGTGCAGAGAAACGTGACCACATTCGTCCAAAAAGAGAAAAAGAAGGACCCTCTCGAATTAATTGCGGTCCGGACCGATCGCGTAGAACGACACGGGCCAGCGGGTCCCGTATTTCTCCCTCAGTGACAAAGGCAGGCGGACGAAGATCGAAGCTTAGCGCAGCGAATTTAAACGGGAAATCTCCCGTGCGGAAAGAGCGCGGCGGAAAAAGGACACGCAAGCAGGCACCGGCCACACTCTACCTCGTGGCTTATGCAATGAGGCCCGTACAAAGCCCGGAGAATGATAGAAATACTTTAACCGTACACAAACTCTGGATTTTACAGAACGCTTTTCGTAGAATTATTACTTTTGAACTCATAGGCAAGGTCTAGATTTTACAGAACGCGCTTCGTAGAATTATCACTGTTGAACTATAGAGAATGTACTACGTACTGCATCTCTCTTTAGGCACCACGCGCTGTGCTAACTTATGAAGAGGGCTGCCTCATTTTCATTACGCTAATGCTACATATACAACACGGTACTTAAGCTACATTCTCTCTCAAATTAGGTATGGAATTTCCCGTTGTTGTAGCAGTTGTGTGATTAAAAATTAGCTAAGGAAACCTTGACTCCACAATGGGTCAGAACTGAAATGGCATCGCTTATTTCAGACGTACGAAGATAAAAGCGCATCAAGAAAAAATTCCATTTAACACTAACGGCAAACCCAGAGGGAATCTAATTACCTTGTTGCACACTCACACGCACATGCTCAGACCCACTCGCTCACCTGTCCACACACTCATACACACACACATACATATGCGCCCGCTCTTTAAATATTTGCTGTGAAAAGTAAAAACCATTGCCCCAAAAACCAGTTAAGGTTAGAATAAAATTCTGGTTTTAGGTAGGGTTACTTATGAGGCCAATGCAGGAACTACACTCCACTCTAATGTATTTCCAACTGCGAACGTTTCTTACCCCACTCTCCGCTGAATGCAATTTTCGTGCAAAAAAATTAACACAAAAAACAGCCCTTATGTGTAGTTCATGAAACATGAAAGAAAATGAACCGCTTTCCCCTACTCTTTGCCAGCTTGGAATAATCTGAAATATACTTAATCTTTCATTACCAAATCTCCATAAAATTTACGATTTCAGAAGGGTACAAAATAGAACATTTCGTACCTAGTTTGGTACGTAACATACCATCGGAAATCTAAAATTATTAATGCATAACCTATACCATTTGAATAAAAGTGGAGTAGTAAACTTTACTATGGGTCAGTAGCAACGTAATATTTTCCCTTCTTTAGAATTCTGGGATTAAAGAAAGAATAACGCTAAACAGAATGGCAATTCATGTGTAGCTCGTTGACTTTACGTCGTCACTCTCACACACAGACACAAACACATACAAAAATCACTAATCTTACATACTTTCTAACTTTGCTACGATTCAGTAGCAACGTAACATTTTCCCTCCTTCAGCGTTCTGGGGTTAGAGAAGGAATAACTGTAAACAGACTGGCGCTTCATACGCAGCTCGTCGACTTTACACCTCCACACACACACACACACACACACACACACACACTAAATCACTAGGCTTACATACTTTCTGCAATGGTAACGTTACCAGAGGGACATTAAAATTAGTTCCACTACGAGGTTTACTGTAAACTTGCTTTTCTTCATCTGTATTTGGATATTTCCTCCAATTTTGCTTTGCACACAATACATTGTGTCTGACGCAAATGATGCACTGAGGAGAATTTAGTTCTTAGATCCAAGGATGTATAAAATCCTTTCCTGGCGTATCACATTTACAACCTCGAACAATAACGGTATAGTCTTGCCTGTCCAATAAGGAGGATCACACCTGACATTACCACTGAACAGAGAAACCTTTTCACTGATCTTTCACGCCTGTAGCTTCTACGGTATTTTGAGGTATTTCTGCGTTTTTACTAATAAGAGTCTTACCATGCAGTTCTTCGATGAGAATTCCGTGACTACTAGTTTTTGTGTAAAACGTTACGGGAGTAAAATCGTCGCCCATTCGTCTCTCCGGGAAGAAATTATTCAGGAGGGGCTATCTGAAGAGAAGTGAAAGGTAATAGAGTGGATACGTGAAATGATAGAACCTTTTGAGACAGAGTGGGAACCCAGAAAATTTAATGGGATAAGCGAAAAGAATATAAATAATTAAGGCCGGTTGTAGGGAAGGCGAATTGTCGACTTTGGTTTATTGACAGAATTATTGGAAAGTGTGGCTCGTCTGTTCGAAAACAGAGCACTTTAACTGCCCTTTTTTGCAAGTGCTGGCAAGTTTGCATGTTTTCACTTCAGCTAATGTTTGTTTGGCTGCATGTGTACCGACGCAAGTTGTGCGCATGTGTGTATGTGCGTGTGTGTGTGTGTGTGTGTGTGTGTGTGTGTCCTGTTTCTTTCGCTAGCTATGTCGGAGAAGAATGGGATTTGTGATCATTGGGATTTTTGTGTAGTATGTGATCAATCAGCATAAACAGTAAGTGGTTAGTTACATTCACTTTGTCATTCGGCAGAGCATTCTATTCCGCCTTTGTTTTGTGTACGTGATAATTTTCGTGTAAAGTTAGTATGTTTCTTTCATTATTTATTCAATTTACATGTTTCTCTCTTGTAGTGGGCTTGTCATTCTTTTCTCTTGAATGTTCTGTGAAGGTTGAGAGACTTGTCAAGTATTTCCTTATTCTGATATATTGTTTATATAGGGTGTCGAATGTACTGCCGGTTTGTCCTATATACCTTCCATCACAAGTGTTGCATTTTACTCTGAAGAGCCAAAGAAACTGGTACAACTACCTAATATCATGTAGGGCCCCCACGAGCACGCAGATGCGCAGCAACACGACGTGACTTGGACTCGAATAACGCATGTAGTGATGGATAGAAGTGACACTATTAATCCTGCAGGGCTGTCCATAGATCCGTTAGAGTACGAGGGGGTGAAGATCTCTTCTGCACCGCATGTTGCAAGGCGTCCCAGATGTGCTCAATAATGTTCGTATCCGTACAGTGTGGTGGTGGCTAGCGGATGTGTACATCTGGCGCGACTCTGCAGCATTTCTGCACGTGTGGGGTGTCCCATTGTCGTGCTGGAATTGCCCAAGCCCATCGGAATGCACAGTGGACATGAATAGTTGTAGGTGATTAGACAGGATTTTTACGTACGTTTCACCTGTCAGAGTCGTATCTAGACGTACGTACATTTATTACTCAGAATACAAGTCGTTGCCTTTTCTTCTGCGACTGCTAGTGGTTACACAATCTGAGGAGTAATCCGCTGAATCCAACAGCGAACTCAAGGCCGCCGAGGACACTGCCTCAGCTCGGAGCGAAAGTCGTCGACACCCTGGTGCGGCAGTTTGCCGCCCGCTGCGCGATAGGCATGCTCCGTCACTAACCTCACTTGGAGATGACGGTGGCCAAGACGTGTGTGTTTGATACACGCGCCACTTCGGGAGTACTCAGTAGCTCCCAGATCACAGCCCGTGTTGTACCATCAGCTGGACTGTGTTGTCTGATAGCGCTGTATCCTAATGAATGCTGAACCTTGACCGTTATTAGGGTACACTTTCAGAGCGCTGCAACGCAGGAGTTGTAGGGCAGCTTCTGCCCTAGACCAGAGCCATGTTGGTGGTCCCCTGGACCGCTCAACAGTGCTGGCTGCTGTGCTGACTTCAGAATTGGGTGCTGGTCTTCACTATCCGTGACTACGGAACGCTGATATTCTTCAGACATAAGATGTTAGCCTACTGTAACCAGAGAATCGAGTGCGATTGAAATGAACGCCATCGATCTACCTCTATATCTACATCCATTCTACGCGACACACCTGACGGTGTGTGGCTGAGTACCTCTATCGGTTCTCCAGTGTCGTATCGTTCGTGGAAAGAAGGATTGTCGATATGCTTCCGCGTGGGCTCTAATCTCTCTGATTTTATCCTCATGGTCTCTTCGCGAGCGTATACGTAGGAGGGAGCAATATACTGCTTAACTCCTAGGTGAAGGTACGTTCTCGAAACATCAACAAACCCATTCGGAGCTACTGAGCGTTTCTCCTGCAGAGTCTTCCACTGGAGTTTATCTATCATCTCCGTAACGCTTTCGCGATTAGTAAATGATCCTGTAACGTAGCGCGCTGCTCACCGTTGGATCATCTCTATCTCTTCTATGAACCCTATCAGGTACGGATCCCACATCGCTGAGCAGTATTCAAGCAGTGGCCGAACAAGTATTTTCGGACTGCGTTTCCTTAGGATTCTTCGAATGAATCTCAGTCTGCCATCTGCTTTACCGACGATCAACTTTATATGATCATTCCATTTTAAATCACTCCTAATACGTACTCCCAGATAATTAATGGAATTAACTGCTTCCAGCTGCTGACCTGCTATTTTGTAGCTAAATGATAAGGGAACTATCTTTCTATGTATTCGCAGCACATTACACTTATCTACATTGAGATTCAATTGCCATTACTTGCACCATGCGTCAATTCGCTGCAGATCCTCCTGCATTTAAGTACAATTTTCCATTGTTACAACCTCTCGATATACCACAGCATCATCCGCAAAAAGCCTCAGTGAACTTCCGATGTCATCCACAAGGTCATTTATGTATACTGTGAATAGCAACGGTCCTATGAAACTCCCCTATGACACACCTGAAATCACTCTTACTTCCGAAGACTTCTCTCCATTGAGAATGACATGCTACTTTCTGTTATCTAGGAACTCCTCAATCCAATCACACAATTGGTCGATTAGTCCATATGCTCTTACTTTGTTCATTAAACGACTGTGGGGAACTGTCTCGAACGCCTTGCGGAAGTCAAGAAACGCGGCATCTACCTGTGAACCCGTGTCTAAGGCCCTCTGAGTCTCGTGGACGAATAGCGCGAGCTGGGTTTCACACGACCGTCTTTTTAGAAACCCATGATGATTCCTACAGAGTAGATTTCTAGTCTCCAGAAAATTCAGTATACTCGAACATAATACGTGTTCCAAAATTCTGCAACTGATCGACGTTAGAGATATAGGTCTATAGTTCTGCACATCTGTTCGACGTCCTTTCTTGAAAACGGGGATGACCTGTGCCCTTTTCCAATCCTTTGGAACGCTAAGCTCTTCTAGAGACCTACGGTACACCGCTGCAAGAAGGGGGGCAAGTTCCTTCACGTACTCTGTGTAAAATCGAACTAGTATCCAATCAGGTCCAGCGGCCTTTCGTCTTTTGAGCGATTTCAGTTGTTTCTCTGTCCCTCTGTCGTCTATTTCGATATCTACCATTTTGTCATCTGTGCGACAATCTAGAGAAGGAACCTCAGTGCAGTCTTCCTCTATGAAACAGCTTTGGAAAAAGACATTTAGTATTTCGGCCTTTAGTCTCTCTTCCTCTGTTTCAGTACCATTTTGGTCACAGAGTGTCTGGACATTTTGTTTTGAGGCACCTACCGCTTTGACATAAGACCAAAATTTCTTAGAAATTTCTGCCAAGTCAGTACATAGAACTTTACTTTCGAATTCATTGAACGCCTCTAGCATAGACCTCCTCACACTACATTTCGCTTGGCGTAGTTTTTGGTTGTCTGCAAGGCTTTGGCTACTGCTCGAGTGCTCTAGGCTTGTGGGGCTGAAGTATTAATGTCGTCGAGGAGATCTTCTATTCTTCGACTTCATTCATAATGACCGAATCGGTTCTGTTCCACTCGAGTCGTCAGCGGTGATTAGTTCCGCGTCTTTTGCTTATCGAATTTATTATACAGGGTGTTACAAAAAGGTACGGCCAAACTTTCAGGAAACATTCCTCACACACAAATAAAGAAAAGATGTTATGTGGACATGTGTCCGGAAACGCTTAATTTCCACGTTAGAGCTCATTTTAGTTTCGTCAGTATGTACTGTACTTCCTAGATTCACCGCCATGATTTCATACGGGATACTCTACCTGAGCTGCTAGAACATGTCCCTTTGCAAGTACGACACAACATGTGGTTCATGCACGATGGAGCTCCTGCACATTTCAGTCGAAGTGTTCGTACGCTTCTCAACAACAGATTCGGTGACCGATGGATTGGTAGAGGCGGACCAATTCCATGGCCTCCACGCTTTCCTGACCTCAACCCTCTTGACTTTCATTTATGGGTGCATTTGAAAGCTCTTGTCTACGAAACCCCGATACCAAATGTAGATACTCTTCGTGCTCGTACTGTGGACGGCTGTGATACAATACGCCATTCTCTAGAGCTGCATCTGCACATCAGGGATTCCATGCGACGGAGGGTGGATGCGTGTATCCTCACTAACGGAGGACATTTTGAACATTTCCTGTAACAAAGTGTTTGAAGTCACGCTGGTACGTTCTGTTGCTGTGTGTTTCCATTCCATGATTAATGTGATTTGAAGAGAAGTAATAAAATGAGCTCTAACATGGAAAGTAAGCATTTCCGGACGCATGTCCACATAACATAATTTCTTTGTTTGTGTGTGAGGAATGTTTCCTGAAAGTTTGGACGTACCTTTTTGTAACAACCTGTAGTAACTTTACTGTTCAGTCTAACCCCTACTAGACTAAATAGTAGGGGTTCTAAATAGTGTTTCTCACACGACGTCGTGAAGGCAGTTCGGTCTACAGTCCCGCTCAAGAGTGTCGAGATTTCTGCCTTCTTGAACATGTAAAAGTACTGAAATGTTTATGCTTCCCGGCCGGTGGATGTTGGTACTCCCGGAAGATTGAGTAATGCCGGCTGTTTGAACTTATAAATTGTACTCTTCCGTTTCCTTATTAATTTCGCACGTAGCAATATTAACGTATCTTTTGCACGGATACGAAGTAAATCCTGTAGAATTACACGACTTAGTCTTTGCTACTAAAATGTGAAAGACAAAATTATTTCCAGTTTCCGAGTGGATATCACAGTCAGTCTGATGGCCTTAGCCGTGGGTTCTTCTCTCAGTGCTACACTGTCTGAAATTACAATGGACAGTTTCGAACAAAATTTCCTGAGAAGAAAGCCACTGAATTGCAAAGTTACATATTGGTCCACATATGTGGATGATGCCTTTACATGGACTAGTACCAATAGGCAACTGGATAATTTGCTTTAACATTTAATGTATCAAAATAAAAAAGATTACAGTACAGCTGGGAGTCTTTTCTATAAACTTCTTGTACCTTAATATGGACAGTACCAAAAGAGACTTGTTTAGTATTTACAGAAAAATTATAGCTACAGTTACAGTAATTCTGGCAAGCTCCCAGTACCCACACACGCACAATCATGCAGCTTTCCATTATACGATGCGTCGCCTCATATCTGTCCCATTATTTGAAATTGCCTTTCGAAGAGAACTTGAGACCACGAAATATCATTCCAAGTATTGGCTACAGCTACGAGCTCTGCCCTGATTGATAACACGCTAAAAAAGAAAAAGGGTAAACTTACCCCACTTCTGTATGCTGCACAGCTGTAACAAATCAATAGTTGTTAAAAGCGCTGGAGCATTTTACCATACAATAGCGAAATTTCAGATAATCTCGGTAAAAAGATTAGGTATCTAAAATATAACACTTCCAAATACACTCCTGGAAATTGAAATAAGAACACCGTGAATTCATTGTCCCAGGAAGGGGAAACTTTATTGACACATTCCTGGGGTCAGATACATCACATGATCACACTGACAGAACCACAGGCACATAGGCAACAGAGCATGCACAATGTCGGCACTACTACAGTGTATATCCACCTTTCGCAGCAATGCAGGCTGCTATTCTCCCATGGAGACGATCGTAGGGATGCTGGATGCAGTCCTGTGGAACTGCTTGCCATGCCATTTCCACCTGGCGCCTCAGTTGGACCAGCGTTCGTGCTGGACGTGCAGACCGCGTGAGACGACGCTTCATCCAGTCCCAAACATGCTCAATGGGGGACCGATCCGGAGATCTTGCTGGCCAGGGTACTTGACTTACACCTTCTAGA
The DNA here is from genome assembly GCF_023897955.1 of Schistocerca gregaria. Classification (NCBI taxonomy): domain Eukaryota; kingdom Metazoa; phylum Arthropoda; class Insecta; order Orthoptera; family Acrididae; genus Schistocerca; species Schistocerca gregaria. The sequence goes on from NC_064923.1 coordinate 485,340,908, forward strand.
GCACGTTGGGTGGCATGGGATACATGCAGACGTGCATTATCCTGTTGGAGCAGCAAGTTCCCTTGCCGGTCTAGGAATGGTAGAACGATGGGTTCGATGACGGTTTGGATGTACCGTGCACTATTCAGTGTCCCCTCGACGATCACCAGAGGTGTACGGCCAGTGTAGGAGATCGCTCTCCACACCATGATGCCGGGTGTTGGCCCTGTGTGCCTCGGTCGTATGCAGTTCTGATTGTGGCGCTCACCTGCACGGCGCCAAACACGCATACGACCATCATGGGCACCAAGGCAGAAGCGACTCTCATCGCTGAATACGACACGTCTCCATTCGTCCCTCCATTGACGCCTGTCGCGACACCACTGGAGGCGGGCTGCACGATCTTGGGGCGTGAGCGGAAGACGGGCTAACGGTGTGCGGGACCGTAGCCCAGCTTCATGGAGACGGTTGCGAATGGTCCTCGCCGATACCCCAGGAGCAACGTTGTCCCTAATTTGCTGGGATGTGGCGGTGCGGTCCCTTACGGCACTGCGTAGGATCCTACGGCCTTGGCGTGCTTCCGTGCGTCGCTGCCGTCCGGTCCTAGGTCGACGGGCATGTGCACCTTCCGCCGACCACTGGCGACAACGTCGATGTACTGTGGAGACCTCACGCCCCACGTGTTGAGTAATTCGGCAGTATGTCCACCCGGCCTCCCGCATGCCCACTATACGCCCTCGCTCAAAGTCCGTTAACTGCACATACGGTTCACGTCCACGCTGTCGCGGCATGCTACCAGTGTTAAAGACTGCGATGGAGCTCCGTATGCCACGGCAAACTGGCTGACACTGACGGCGGCGGTGCACAAATGCTGCGCAGCTAGCGCCATTCGACGGCCAACACCGCGGTTCCTGCTGTGTCCGCTGTGCGGTGCGTGTGATCATTGCGTGTACAGCCCTCTCGTAGTGTCCGGAGCAAGTATGGTGGGTCTGACACACCGGTGTCAATGTGTTCTTTTTTCCATTTCCAGGAGTGTAGTATTAGTAACAGCAACAATCGAATTATACAGTAGCCATTCTAACCTTAATAATAGCTACTACATCTACATCCACATCACCCTCCCGAAGCCACCTAATGGTGTGTGGTGGAGGGTACTTTCGGTACCACTGTGTGATCCCTCCAACTCTGTTCCACTCGTAAATAGTGGGTGGGAAGAATGATTGGCTCTAATTTCTTGAATTTTCTCCTCGTGGTCAATATGTGAGATGTATGTGGGGGGAAGTAATATGTTGTCTGACTCTTACTGAAAAGTGCTTAACTGTAACCTATTCACAGGAGATCTTTTTACGTTTGAGTACTCAGCAGACCTTTCAATAGACCAAGTAATCTGTATCTCAAGTCAACGCGAGGTTTAATAATTACTCTTTTCCTTATTGGTAGTTCCGGTCAGGAAAACTGACAATGGCTGGGCGCGCTGTGTGCTGTCCTCATGCCCTTCTGTACCCGCATCCGGTGACGTCTAATGACTCCCGGTGACACGATGGCCAGTCAGTACCGTTGAGCCTTCAAGCCGTGTTCTGACGATGTTTGTTTTTCATTGATAATAACCAAATCTGCATCATGCTCACTGTATTGTATAACCCATGATAGGCTTGCCTCTCACATTGTAATTAGTTAGGGTAATATAACAGATCATGCTTCGAGCAATATTCTACAACGACTGACCATGGACCACAAATAATTACCAAATTACTTAAAAGAGATGTTCTAGTGACGAAATTAAAACTTGGAAAACCATATGTGCACCCTGTAGAGATAGATAGTTTATTCTTTTGTGTGTACTCCAGAATATATTATGAATTACTTTGTTTATTGTCGATTAGACAGTCAGTGAGAGAGCACCACGAGTTCCTGCTGCTAATATAACGAGAATACCATTCGTTTATTACATATTTTTACGAGCTTCAAACAGGAGCGACTTCAGTAATACATAGGAACTGTGATTGCTGTGTACAGATGTGAGCTGAGTTGTCAACCTTTCGCTCACAGCTCCAGCCTGTGTGGGCTTCTGTCACACAGCTTGACGCTGCTGCGAAAGGGCATCACTGTGCTGGGGTGGGGGTGGGGGGAGGGGGGGGGGGGGTTCGGACACGGGTGTGCGAGGGACGCCGAGCGCGTCCCATGTGTCCTCCAATCAGTCCACTGCTGAGGCCGCTCCGGGTACTGCCTGCACTGAGGTTGGCCCCTCACCCGTCGTCGAGTGGCAGGTCATTCCAAAGTCTATCAGGCAGTGAAAGACTTTATGAGGGGCAGATCGTAGGGCCTCCCTGTTTCGTTTGACGAACAGGTTTCTGGCGTTATCTGTCGCTAACGAAGTCTCATAGCCGGATGCAGTCATCCAGCCTGTTCTAGAGAAAGCCGGCCCGCAAGATCTGGGCATTCACAGAGGGTGGGTTTGCTGGTAATTGGCAGGTCCAACGTTAGGTGCCTAATGGGGCCCCTTAGGAACATGGCTGCCATGGGGGGGAAGGAAACCAGTGCATACCTGGAGGAGTCATTGTGGATGTTGAAAGGGTGCTTCCGGATGCCATGAAAAGTACAGGGAGCCTTCAACTGCAGGTGGTAGCCCATGTCGGTGCCAATGACGTGTGTCGCTTTGAAACAGAGGAGATTCTCTATGGGTTAGGGAGGTTGGCGGAAATGGTAAAGGCTGACAGTCTTGCTTGCGAGATTAAGGTGGAGCTCACCACCTGAAGCATCGTCGATAGAACCGACTGTTGTCCTTTGGTGCAGAGCCAAGTGGAGCGTCTGAATTAGAGGCTTAGGCGGTTCTGTGGTTGTGTAGGCTGCAGATTCCTTCACTTGCACCTTCGGGTGGTCGGTTTCCGGGTTCTCCTTGGTAGGTCAGGAGTCCACTGGACACAGGAAGCGGCTACACGGGCAAAGGGGACTGTGTGGAAGGGACTGGGCTGTTTTATAGATTAGAGGGTCTCAGGAAACCACAGAAACGGCCTCTCTCTAAAATCAGGCAGGTAAAGTAGTTGTATAAACGACCAGTATTGTAGTTGTAAATTGTCGTAGCTGTGTTGGGAAAGAACCAGAGCTTCGAGCTCTATTAGAAAGCACTGAAGCTAAAACAGTTATAGGTACGGAAAGCTGGCTAAAGCCGGAAATAAGTTCAGCAAAATTTTTTTTCAAACGACCTAACAGTGTTCAGAAAGGAAAGATTAAATGCAGTTGGTGGTGCAGTTGCTGTCAGGAGTAGTTTACCTTGTTGTGAAATTGAAGTAGATAGTTCCTGCGAAATAGTACGGGTAGACGTTAGACCTGACAGTCGAACTGAACTATAAACTGGGTCGTTTTACCGACTCCCCGAGTCAGAAGATATAGTTGCTGAACAGTTAAAAGAAAACTTGAGTCTCATTTCAAATAGGTACCCAACTCATACAATTATAGTCGGTGGCGACGTCAATCTACCATCGATATGCTGGACAAAATATACGTTAATAGTGGGCGGCAGGCATAAAACGTCATCCGAAATTGTTATGAATGCTATCTAAGAAAATTATTTTGAACAATTAGTTCATGAGCCCACTCGAAGCGTAAATGGTTGCGAAAGCATACTTGACCTGTTAACAACAATTAATCCTGGACAAGTAAGGAGTATCATGACGTATACAGGGATTAGTGAGCACAAGGTAGTTGCTGCTAGGCTGAACACCGTAACACCTACAACCATCAAAAAGAAACGCAAAGATTATCTATTTAAAAAAAGCTGATAAAATGCTCTTAATGCCGTTTTAAGAGACAGTCTTCACTCCTTCCGATCTCATCACGTAAGCTTAGAAAAGATGTGGAATGATTTCAGAGAGATTGTATCGACGGCAATTGAGAGATATAAAGCACATAAATTAATAACTGATGGTACCGATCCACCATGGTACACAAAACGGGTCAGATCGCATGTTGCAGAAGCAAGGAAGTAAGCATGACAAATTTAAAACAACGCAAAATCTCCAACACGGGCAAAGTTTTGCGGAAGTTCGAAATATAGCGCGTACTTCAATGCGAGATGCTTTTAATAGCTTCCACAACGAAACTCTGTCTCGGAATCTGGCAGGGAACCCAAAGAGATTCTGGTCATACGTAAATCTCACCAGTGGAAAGACGCAATCAATACCTTCATTGCACTATAACAGTGAAGTCACTGATAACAGTGCCGATAAAGCAGAGTTATTAAACACGGTTTTCCGAAACTCCTTCACCAAAGAAGACGAATTCCAATCAAGAAAAACTGCCAAGATGAGAAACATAGAAGTGTAGCAAAGCTGCTTAAATCATTTAATATACGCAAGGCCTCCGGTTCAGATTGTATACCAGTCAGGTTCCCCTCAGAGTATGCTGATACAATAACTCCATATTTAGCAATTGTATACAACCACTCGCTCGCAGAAAGTTCCGTACCTAAAGTCTGGAAAATTGGTCAAGTCATACCAATACCCAAAAATGAAAATAGGAGTAATCCGCTGAATTACCAGACCATATCACTAATGTCAATTTGCAGTAGGGTTTTGGGATATATACCGTGTTTGAAAATTATGAATTATCTCGAAGAAAACGATTTATTGGCACATAGTCAGCACGTATTCAGAAAACATCGTTCTTGTGAAACACAGTTTATCAAAATTTTTATTCAATAGTAAAAGAAAACGGCAAAACAGATTTGTGTATATAAAATCTAATGCAAGCAATGTGCGAAAGTACTTTGCCAGAAAAAAAAGTTTACACTCTTTCAGAGGTTTCCAATTCACTCAAGATTTATTGTCGCAACAGTGTGTATGGAGTACATGAAATGATTACATTTACAAATCAAGAGACAAGCGGTTTTGAATTACAAGCTATCGACCCATGCTGAAACCCCCGTATCAATACGTGGTGTAGCGGCCTCGAGCTGCAATACAGACGTTAACGCTGGCATCCAGTCGATCGTACAGAGGGAAAATAGTGTCCTGGGATACGTTATGCCACGCGTGCTTGACCTGCACACTTAGTTCCGTAAGAGTCGTTTGCTGAGTAGTCGCACGGGGCACTTCACGTCCGATCATATAACACAGACGCACGATTGTACATAATCCAGAGATGCTGCTAGCCAGGGAAGTTGCTGCACATCTTGCAGAGCTCATTGCCTTTCACAAGCTATCTGTGGACGAGAATTATCCTGTTGGAGCAACGCACTACCTTCCTGTTCGAAGAACAGACAAAAGAGCGGGCACGTCTCGAGTGCTGATTAGCGTGCCCTCCAGAAACAGCAACGTTGAACGGGAGCTGTAGCTTATCCCACTCCAGACCATAAGGCCTGGGAAGAGGCGAGTGCGTCTTAGACGAATGCATTATGAGAGACAGCGCTCACTTGGACTAAGTCGTAATGGCGAATGGTGATCGCTTTAGTGGATGCAGAATCTGCTTTCATCGTTGGACACCGCGGCGCACCATTCCATTGTCCATGCACCATGCATTCCCCTGACGACACTAGTCGAGGCGTGCACGTCAGTGCTGTGGCGTGAGCGGAAGACGGGCTAGAAGTGTTCGTTCCCGTAGTCCTACTGCTAATAAAAGGGTTCCCAACAGTTCATGTTGACACTTCTGGGCTCACAAACCCTCTTACCTGTGCTGCGTCAGCTGTGCGATTTGCCACTGTTGCTCTTACAATACGACGATTCTGGCAGTCACCTGTGGCTGTGTTAAGATCAAGAACCTCGTCTACAGACGTGAGAGGGTTCACACAACCACTGATACCGGCACCTATGCACAACTTACGCATCACGTCCAACTCGTGTGAAAGTTCTCCGGAAGGGACATCTCGTCACTCGGAAGGCCACAATTTGACCCCTTCCAGATTCGCTCGGTTGTCGGAAGCTCGAGAGCGTCTTCGTGGCATGATTGGCTGCTTGCTTCACACTTTTGCACCACACTGAGTCTTCTGGCTGTGAGCATTCCGTCTTAAAGGGTGGACACAGATGGCAATCTGGTAGCTATGCCACTACACTATACGTTATGATGCTGTAAGTATTATCAATATATCTATTATCACCTAGGCGGCATATATCTTATCTGATCAAAACTTACGTCGTCTTTCCAGGTGTACTAATATTTTTCTGGCAGTGTGTATACTGGTCAGGTGGGCAGAGCTGTGGCCGTCAGGTTATCACAAAAATAGAGTATCTGGAGATTAAGAAAGAAAGATTCGATCTTCGCCGATCATCTAATAACAGAAAACAACCCATGTAATGCAGAATGTGAAGTATTACATTCTGCAAAGAAAAGTAGAAGTATTACCCTGGCCGAAGAACTGGAGACATGATGATGATGTTTGGTTTGTGGGGCGCTCAACTGCGCAGTCATCAGCGCCCGACTGAAGACGTGAGATAGAATGCCTTCTTAGTATTAAATGATCATACTCAGTTTTCCACTTTCCCTCTTCTAATTTAAGTTTTTAGCAACAAATAATAGACGAAAACTGTAAAATCAAAATTATTTTTCATCAGTTGTCAAATATTCAGGTAAAAAACTCTAATTCTTTTTTAAGTTGATGTAAATATTTCTGTGTAATAAAAGTGTAATACTTCCCTACGTAAATAACCTACATGTCATTATTTTTGTATCTTTTCTACATTCTGCGTAAGTAATGTTTGTGTACGTCGCACGTCATTTTATCTGTGTTTGCGACATTCTGTTGTCACGTGAATATGGCTTAAGAAGGCGAATGCCGGTTCGTGACCGAACAAATATAATCTAGAAGGATATTAGGAAGTGTTTATAATACTATGTAATATTCTTACAGTGGCGATTTCCAGACGAAGTCGGGTGGTGCATATTACTATTGCCACGTGTTAATGTCACTGATAGTTAAGATTACTTCGGCGAGAACCGTTGTGCGCTGCAGACTCGAAAGATAGTAGATGCTGGCAGACAAAAGTCATGGGGACTGATGTGACATGCCCAGAGTCACAGTGAAGGTAGCCCAGGGCGTTTTCATACACACATCTCGCTATGCAACAGCCTTCCAAATCAACGGATATTATACTAAGGGCAATACAATCCGCCCGTGCGAAAAATACTGGAGTAATCAGGAAATGCAGAATGTTACAAGAGATCAAAATCAAGAAGAGTTGCTCAGTATTTAACTTGTAAATAAAACAGGCAATAAGAGGTGTAAAGTGCTATGTGAATATGCATACTTTTGCCCAGTAGTTAACTTGTAAATAGAACAGGCAGTATGGGGTGTAAAGGACTATCTGAAAATGGGTACTGTTTGTCATGGACACACAACAGTGTAATTTTGTTGCTGGTGACGCTGCAGTAACAACGAAACTGAACAATGATTGAGTCGCATACTTAATAATATTGAGTGGCTAGTTACAGAAACACACACACACACACACACACACACACACACACACACACACAATACCAAACGATGAAGTAGAGCGTGCATATCGAGTGGTCATGCTGGATCGCTAAATGTTAAACCCGGATTTAAGAGATGCTTGAAGAGAGCTACGAATTTTGCTATCTCAGAAGTATTATGAATGAAGAAGACGCAAGGAAAAAAGTTGCAAGATTTGAAACTTTGTGGCATATTAAACCGGCGTGACTGGCTGCAATTTGAACCTGAGACATTTGTCTTGCCTGAGCAAGTGTTATACAGTCTGAGAAACCGTAGCTCGACCCACAACTACCCTCAAGGCTTTCCTTCCGCCTCTACCTCATGTCCTACCTTAAGAATTTCACAGGATTTCTCCTGCTTACCTGCGGGAGAAGCAGTCGTGACAGAAAGGACAGTGCTTGGATAGCTCAGTCGGTAGAAACATGCCGGCGCAAGGCAGGTATCACAGATTCGAATTCCCGTCAGTTACGCTGTTTGAAACCGAAAGTAAGATTCAGATCAGCGCACTCTAAAGAGGAAATTCATTCCTGAAACAACGCAGTGACTGCCACAAGCTGTATGTCTCTCTATAAAGAAAAATCGCTATTAACAACCAAATTTAAAACTTGCGACTTCGAAATATTTGTAAAAGTGGAATATGGAACACAGCACTTTGTGCGAGCGAAACGTGAAACAACAGGAAGATGGAAATGAAACGAGTAGCATATGATGTAGAAAGTAAAGAAGTCCTTCCAGAGAAAAAATACCTAGTGAGAAGGTAATGAAACAAAGAGATACAACGATTGTACAGAGATTGCTACATGAAGCAGTTGAAGGATGGTGGAGGAAAGAATCGTAGGACAGGCCTTTGTACACATAAGACAGATTGCCAATGATGTGGGATGCGATAGTTACGAAACTAAATGACATGTGCGGAGAACAGTATTAAAGAATCCTTAGTAATGAAAAGCAAAGCAACTAAACACAGAACAGGGAGGGCAGAGAGATCTGCAATGTGCGTTTGTGATCTTCGTGCAAGTTACTGATCGGACGTCTCAGGTCACATTTTTGGCAACAGTACTAATGGTTAATAATAATCTGTGATTAAGCACATAAATTATAGGGTAACATCGATACTGCAACAAATAAAAGAAATGGTTCAAATGGCTATGAGCACTATGGGACATAACGTCTGTCATCGGTCCCGTAGAACTTAGAACTAGTTAAACCTTACTAACCTAAGGACATCACACACATCCATGCTCGAGGTAGGATTCGAGCCTGCGACCGTAGCGGTCGTGCGGTTCCAGACTGCAGCGCCTAGAACCACTCGGCTACCTCGGCCGGCGCAACAAATAATTGAACACCTTTAGTACAAGTGCTGCTCAGACGCGATTTGGTTGCCATAGGAAATGATGACGTTGCGAGCCGTATCAAACTAGCCAAAAGACCGATGACGAAAAAAATAAACACGAGCAAGAGAACGACGTTCTTGACTACCGTTGACACTAGTGGCACTTCGAGACGATCCAGCATCCTTCAGCACGTGAATGCTTGTGGTGATAATGATCATCTCGAAAAATTACACTCCGCAATACAAAGGCTTACTTTTTGAAACACTGTAATAGTCTTCCATTGTGACACAGTGCTTTGGGTTATGTTTCATACGTGCTTACAACCTTCTTCCGTAACAATGCAAAAGGTTGTCGACCGCATATGTCACATTGGAACCAAATTTAACCAAGATTTAACACCTCGTACTCATATTTCACATACTTCTCTTGACGTCTCAGTGATGTAGGTCAGAACAGTGAAACCCAGTGTAGAAACCACGCGGTTTTCTTATCAGTTGTCGAAGAAACCTTTTCGCATACACTGCCGCTCAGAATCAACACAGACGTTCCGCAGGAGGTGGCATCAAGCGCGTCAATGAAAGCACCCCCCCCCCACCCCCCCACACCCAGTTTTGTGCAGCGGAACCGCAGCTTTTGCTCTGGTAAACAGGATGGAAGCTCTAGGGACCGTTCAAAAAATTAGACGAAATTCGAAGGTTGTCCACAGCAGCATAGTGTGCTTCTGCTTCTTTAGCCCTTCTGCTTCGTCACCCGCAGGGCCACCCACACACTTTAAAAATGTATCTTTACGGAGACTTCGACACCCATTCCGCTGCGTGCCGTTCCGCTGCTGCTCTAGCACCTTATTCTAGCATTTGGAATCCAAAGGTTGTTCAAGACGTGTGAAGCAGCGGACAGTCACGCAACTGAAGAAGTCTCTCTGTAGGTACATTTTCGAAGCTCGTACAGTATAGATACGTGATTAAAAGTTTTAGTGAACTTCAACGTAGTCACCAGCATTGTGGATAACCCGTTGCCAGCGATGTGGAAGTCGTGGGATACTCTTAGTAGTGCCAGTTGTGTTGATAGTCGAGCGACGCGGTTTATTGCCCGAGATATTTGTAGCAGTACTGAAGCGAATGCCGTGAAGTGTTGCCTTCAGTTTACAAATCGAGTAGAACTTACGAGTGCTTAAGTCAGGGGAGTGTAGTAGGTGGTGTAGCACGTAGCAGCCCCATCAGTCAAACAAATCAGTAACAGCTAGCACTGTACGTGCTTGAGCACTGTCCTGCAAAATAGTGGTCAGGTCCTGCAGAAAGTGTCATCACTTCTGCCTCTATGCTGTTCATTATTGGAACACATCCTACAACCAACTTAGAAAAGGAAAACTCTCCCGCGTAGAACTTTCTCTCACATGAGCATAAAGTAAAATCTTGTGACATCAGTGATTCGCCTGTACCTCTGCTCTTCACATGCAAAGATCCACTGTACGAAATAACGGAGAACATACATCAAGGCAAACCTCCAACTATCCAACAACTCTCTCATACTTCTAACAAAGGCACTTAAACGTAAGTAAGGTCGGAAATGATTCCCCAGCAGCTGAAGGGCTAGTTCCAAACGTCTGGCACATTTAAAGTTCTTGATATCAAAACGTGAAAAATTTGGAACCCATGGTTTTCCTGTATATTTCAACGAAGTATACAGCAAGAACGTGCTAGTATAACTCGAGGGGTAGTCTTTAAGAACCCAGAGGCAGAAGTATAGTTTTAGTAGTATCGGTACTGAACCCTGTTATAATGTTACGATGGTTAATTTAAAAGTACAGCTGATGTAGATCCATTCTTTAATGTTATACCGAAAAAACACATTGACGTTACGATCAGCAAAGAGCTCTGTTCATCAGTTATGTTTTTGAATCTGTTGATCAATGGCGATCCCACTGTGTAACAAAAGTGATTGTCATCAAGACCCGGCACACACCTCGGTTTTAGAATTTTAAAAGAGCAACTTTGTGGAACATGTATTCATTAAATTGATCGAATTGTGACCGTGCGCAAAATTAGAGTCAGTCGATGAATGATTTTTACCTGTAATAGGAAAGAGCTTTTTGTATTTAGCTTTTATTAGCGACCCGACCCAGCATTGAGCTGGCGGACGATTTTGGTAGCGTCGCGCTAATGAATTACAATGGACCGTCAAATGAAAACCAGATACCCGTCACAATGGGACCAAGGAATGGTTCCATTCAAAAGTAATCACCGCACACGTAAAAGATATTTATCTCACTGGGAACAGAGACGATCAATTCCTATTTCATAGAACGTGGTCGATCGTTAATGGATCCACTATAGTACCCACTCTTGCACTTCCTCGCTCGTCTGACACCTACGTCCACACATGCTTTTCTTCAGGTCACAAAAGTTGTTAAAATCTCATGGTGAAAGAACAAAGTCGTACGGAGGATGTTGCAGTGTTTCCAAACCGTATTCCTGAAGCACAGCCTCCATCCAAATGGAAGAGTGGGAGGCGGGCGTTATTGTGCAACAGGATGCTTCCGTGCAATTACATTCCCCGGCGTTTTGACTTAATGGTGCGACGCAGTTCCCGCGAAATTTCTTTAGCGCTGCACATTGATTGGGGTTCCATTCTCGAGGAAAATATGGCCCCCGCAGTCGAAGAGGGTCATTATGGCCTTACTGCAACTTGTGTGAACGGGTTTGGATGTCTTTGGCGGGAGACATATCGAATGTTTCCACTGTTGGCTTTGCCGTTTCCCCTCGGGCTGCCGGAATGTTGTTGGGCGGAATCATCCCACTGCACGATAACGCTCCTCCATACAGTCGCGGTTTTCAGCGTGTGAGTTAATCGTCTTTGACAACCAGAAAAAAGACGTGCGTCGACATCGGTTTCAGACAGGAGTGCAAGATTGGGTGCGGTTGTGATTTCATCATCAGCTGACCACAATATACGAAACAGGGATTGATCGTCTCATCTTCCAGTGGAAAGAAATGTCTTATGGGGTGTGGTGACTACTTTTGAATGGAACGATTCCATGGTCTCATTGTGGTATTCATACTGCACGTCATGTACAGGGTAGGGATAGCGATTATTACTGAAACAAAAGGTTTTCGGCTTTATCGGTATTTTTCAACTCCAGTTTAATCTCTGTTTTTTTTTTTAATTTCTATATTTACAGCAATAAATGTAGAAATCGATCAATGACTAAAAAAATTTGATACCGTCAGTTTCAAGATACATAAAATAAAAATATTAAATTACGAGGGTGAGTCAAATGAAAACCTAAAATATTTTTCATTGTGCAGAAGTGGTAAAAAGCTGTATAACTTTGCAACAGAATCTCCCCCACCCTCAATGCAAGTCCTCCAGTGCTTACAAAGTGCATAAATTCCTTTAGAAAAAATTCTTTTGGTAGTCCACGCAACCGCTCATGCACAGCGTGGCGTACCTCTTCATCAGAACGGAACTTCTACCCTCCCATTGCGTCTTTGAGTGGCCCAAACATAGGGAAATCACTTGGGGCAATGTCTGGTGAGTATGGTGGATGAGGGAGACACTCAGAATGCAGGTCTGTGATTGTTGCAACTGTTGTACTGGCAGTGTGGGGACTTACATTGTCATGTTGCAAAAGGACACCTGATAACAGCAATCCCCGTCGCTTTGATTTGATTGCAGGTCGCAGATGACTTTTAGGAGATCTTTGTATGATGCACTGGTGACAGTGGTCCCTCTATGGTCCAAAATGACGCCTTTTTCGTCCCCAAAGAGAGTCAGCATATCCTTCCCTGCTCATGGTTCTGTTAGAAACGTCTTTGGTTTTGGTGATGAGAAATGGCGTCATTACTTGCTCGCTCTCGTCGTTTCCGTTTGGTGGAAGTGAACCCAGGTTTCGTCCCCAGTAACGATTCTTGCAAGGAAGCCATCACTTTCTCGTTGAAAGCGCCGAAGAAGTTCTTCACAAGCATCAACACGTCGATCTCTCATTTCAGGCAACTGCCGTGGCACCCATTTTGCAGACACTTTGTGAAACTGGAGCATTTCATGCACAATATGGTGTGCTGACCCGTGACTAATCTGTAAACATGCTGCAATGTCATACAGTGTCACTCGGCGGTCTTCCTTCACTATGGCTTCAACTGCTGCAGTGTTAGGTGGAGTCACAACTCGTTGCGCCTGATCTGGACGAGCAGAATCTTCCACAGAAGTCACACCATTTGCGAACTTCCTACTCCATTCGTAGACTTGCTGCTGTGACCAACATGCATCCCCGTACTGAACCTTCATTCGTTGATGAATTTCAATAGATTTCACACCTTCACTACGCTAAAACCGAATAACAGAAGGCTGTTCTTCCGTGGTGCAAGTCGCAAGTGGGGCGGCCATCTTTATAGTGATACTGCGACGGTATGTGTGCATCTGCACTATGCTCCCACCTACAGGCCATTCTGCGCGCTGTTTGTAGCAAGCTTACCAATGTACAGGGTAACGTCTCGAAGTTTCGATTTGTTATTACAAATTTAAAGTTTTCATTTGACTCATCCTCGTAAATAGACAAACAAAAGAAAAATTAGTTCGTCCACCAATCGCTGCTTTTGTTGAAACGTGATAAGTGGTTGAATACTACAAATATTACCAGTATTCTCATATTGATTCTAATTTTTAGAAACTCTGCTCAAAAATCATATTGTAATTGAGAATTGCACCACTATTTGGGCATTACAAATAGTCAGTGCAAAGGTCTGATAACTGAAGTCGGAGAGATCTGCGAATTTGTCTCATGTTAGTCGTGGAAGTTAACAGTGTTCATATATTTAAAAAAAAAAATCAGTGAAGCTTTTACATTTAGTGAACACAACATACTATAACTTCCGTACAGGTAATAACATTAATTTTCTATGCATTGAAAATATGAAAGTAGCGAAGGGCATTTTTATTCCATAATTAGTTACATTAATGATACCATGTTCCAAATCTAACAAGCCAGATCATTGTTGTATAAAGATGGTTTGAAAATTAATGATCGTACGTCCACAGCAGGAAATCTTTCAGTGTTGTTCGTATCCCCACGTAATAGGTCAAAGTGAATAAAGTAATATTATTTCAACTGCGGAAACTAATAGTGAGAATCATATTTTATCTGTGATGCTCGCAACAATAAGCAATATAAAATTAATTGAAATTTTACGCCATATAAACTGCATAAAAAGTAAAAAGGGTGTGCGGTGGGGAATACGCGACAGGCCCTACAGTAGTTCCTCAGTTTGGCCTTCTCATACAGGTAAACGCGTCGGTTGACTTTACTTCACAATACGTATAGAAGAAGTAATTCGGAGGAGCGTCTTGGTAGACTACTGACAATACCTAGAAACCAAACGTCCTTGTGGCATTTTAGTTACTTAGGTAGCCGCAAAAGGCACGGAGACGGAATCGACCTTAGCCATGTTAGGGAACCAGCACGGAATTACTCAGGCAATTTAAGGGGATCTCGGACAGACCAAATCAGGATTTACAGAAAGATATTTTCAGCTTACGACCCTACCTCTACTATTGTAATTTGGTATGCTTTTCACAAAAACCTTTCTCTATGTTTTCACATATACTATCCCCCAACAGAACACATAATCCTGTTCCGGGAAAAGTCACGTACAACTCTTCTGCTAAAATATAGTTTAGTTTCCAAATAAAGTACAGTATGGGAGGATAGTTCTGCTAATAGGGAAAGCTAAACTGTAGAGTTACCCTTTACAGGGTTTGACCATGTGTTGTGTCTAATGGCCAAGTAAATCAGATTATTCTTTTCCTCAGATACGCAGCGGTTAAAATAGAAACTCAGTATGAATAATATTATACTGAAACTGGTTCAATTCAGTTACAAGTTCATTTAGTAACTTAAAACGTGTACTAGCGGTCGCCAGCAGATCCAGGCAGTGAAACAGAGAAGTTTTGGATAAGCAGAAGTATGAGTTTTTTTGCCTACTTTCTTCCTACTGTTTAATTTTGTTCTTCAAATTAATATTACTCCGCGTTAATAACATAGGTGCAGACACTGTAATTTCTTTTTGACTACTACACCTTTATACATGACGTTTTTAAAAGAGAAAGAGCCCAGTAGATAATTTCAAGGAAGCTAAAATACACTCCTGGAAATGGAAAAAAGAACACATTGACACCGGTGTGTCAGACCCACCATACTTGCTCCGGACACTGCGAGAGGGCTGTACAAGCAATGATCACACGCACCGCACAGCGGACATAGCAGGAACCGCGGTGTTGGCCGTCGAATGGCGCTAGCTGCGCAGCATTTGTGCACCGCCGCCGTCAGTGTCAGCCAGTTTGCCGTGGCATACGAAGCTCCATCGCAGTCTTTAACACTGGTAGCATGCCGCGACAGCGTGGACGTGAACCGTATGTGCAGTTGACGGACTTTGAGCGAGGGCGTATAGTGGGCATGCGGGATGCCGGGTGGACGTACCGCCAAATTACTCAACACGTGGGGCGTGAGGTCTACACAGTACATCGATGTTGTCGCCAGTGGTCGGCGGAAGGTGCACATGCCCGTCCACCTGGGACCGGACCGCAGCGACGCACGGAAGCACGCCAAGACCGTAGGATCCTACGCAGTGCCGTAGGGGACCGCACCGCCACTTCCCAGCAAATTAGGGACACTGTTGCTCCTGGGGTATCAGCGAGGACCATTCGCAACCGTCTCCATGGAGCTGGGCTACGGTCCCGCACACCGTTAGGCCGTCTTCCGCTCACGCCCCAACATCGTGCAGCCCGCCTCCAGTGGTGTCGCGACAGGCGTGAATGGAGGGACGAATGGAGACGTCTCGTCTTCAGCGATGAGAGTCGCTTCTGCCTTGGTGCCAATGATGGTCGTATGCGTGTTTGGCGCCGTGCAGGTGAGCGCCACAATCAGGACTGCATACGACCGAGTCACACAGGGCCAACACCCGGCATCATGGTGTGGAGAGCGATCTCCTACACTGGCCGTACACCTCTGGTGATCGTCGAGGGGACACTGAATAGTGCACGGTACATCCAAACCGTCATCGAACCCATCGTTCTACCATTCCTAGACCGGCAAGGGAACTTGCTGTTCCAACAGGATAATGCACGTCTGCATGTATCCCGTGCCACCCAACGTGCTCTAGAAGGTGTAAGTGAACTACCCTGGCCAGCAAGATCTCCGGATCTGTCCCCCATTGAGCATGTTTGGGACTGGATGAAGCGTCGTCTCACGCGGTCTGCACGTCCAGCACGAACGCCGGTCCAACTGAGGCGCCAGGTGGAAATGGCATGGCAAGCCGTTCCACAGGACTACATCCAGCATCTCTACGATCGTCTCCATGGGAGAATAGCAGCCTGCATTGCCACTGTTGCTCTTACAATACGACGATTCTGGCAGTCACCTGTGGCTGTGTTAAGATCAAGAACCTCGTCTACAGACGTGAGAGGGTTCACACAACCACTGATACCGGCACCTATGCACAACTTACGCATCACGTCCAACTCGTGTGAAAGTTCTCCGAAAGGGACATCTCGACACTCGGAAGGCCACAATTTGACCCCTTCCAGATTCGCTCGGTTGTCGGAAGCTCGAGAGCGTCTTCGTGGCATGATTGGCTGCTTGCTTCACACTTTTGCACCACACTGAGTCTTCTGGCTGTGAGCATTCCGTCTTAAAGGGTGGACACAGATGGCAATCTGGTAGCTATGCCACTACACTATACGTTATGATGCTGTAAGTATTATCAATATATCTATTATCACCTAGGCGGCATATGTCTTATCTGATCAAAACTTACGTCGTCTTTCCAGGTGTACTAATATTTTTCTGGCAGTGTGTATACTGGTCAGGTGGGCAGAGCTGTGGCCGTCAGGTTATCACAAAAATAGAGTATCTGGAGATTAAGAAAGAAAGATTCGATCTTCGCCGATCATCTAATAACAGAAAACAACCCATGTAATGCAGAATGTGAAGTATTACATTCTGCAAAGAAAAGTAGAAGTATTACCCTGGCCGAAGAACTGGAGACAGGATGATGATGTTTGGTTTGTGGGGCGCTCAACTGCGCAGTCATCAGCGCCCGACTGAAGACGTGAGATAGAATGCCTTCTTAGTATTAAATGATCATACTCAGTTTTCCACTTTCCCTCTTCTAATTTAAGTTTTTAGCAACAAATAATAGACGAAAACTGTAAAATCAAAATTATTTTTCATCAGTTGTCAAATATCCAGGTAAAAAACTCTAATTCTTTTTTAAGTTGATGTAAATATTTCTGTGTAATAAAAGTGTAATACTTCCCTACGTAAATAACCTACATGTCATTATTTTTGTATCTTTTCTACATTCTGCGTAAGTAATGTTTGTGTACGTCGCACGTCATTTTATCTGTGTTTGCGACATTCTGTTGTCACGTGAATATGGCTTAAGAAGGCGAATGCCGGTTCGTGACCGAACAAATATAATCTAGAAGGATATTAGGAAGTGTTTATAATACTATGTAATATTCTTACAGTGGCGATTTCCAGACGAAGTCGGGTGGTGCATATTACTATTGCCACGTGTTAATGTCACTGATAGTTAAGATTACTTCGGCGAGAACCGTTGTGCGCTGCAGACTCGAAAGATAGTAGATGCTGGCAGACAAAAGTCATGGGGACTGATGTGACATGCCCAGAGTCACAGTGAAGGTAGCCCAGGGCGTTTTCATACACACATCTCGCTATGCAACAGCCTTCCAAATCAACGGATATTATACTAAGGGCAATACAATCCGCCCGTGCGAAAAATACTGGAGTAATCAGGAAATACAGAATGTTACAAGAGATCAAAATCAAGAAGAGTTGCTCAGTATTTAACTTGTAAATAAAACAGGCAATAAGAGGTGTAAAGTGCTATGTGAATATGCATACTTTTGCCCAGTAGTTAACTTGTAAATAGAACAGGCAGTATGGGGTGTAAAGGACTATCTGAAAATGGGTACTGTTTGTCATGGACACACAACAGTGTAATTTTGTTGCTGGTGACGCTGCAGTAACAACGAAACTGAACAATGATTGAGTCGCATACTTAATAATATTGAGTGGCTAGTTACAGAAACACACACACACACACACACACACACACACACACACACACAATACCAAACGATGAAGTAGAGCGTGCATATCGAGTGGTCATGCTGGATCGCTAAATGTTAAACCCGGATTTAAGAGATGCTTGAAGAGAGCTACGAATTTTGCTATCTCAGAAGTATTATGAATGAAGAAGACGCAAGGAAAAAAGTTGCAAAATTTGAAACTTTGTGGCATATTAAACCGGCGTGACTGGCTGCAATTTGAACCTGAGACATCTGTCTTGCCTGAGCAAGTGTTATACAGTCTGAGAAACCGTAGCTCGACCCACAACTACCCTCAAGGCTTTCCTTCCGCCTCTACCTCATGTCCTACCTTAAGAATTTCACAGGATTTCTCCTGCTTACCTGCGGGAGAAGCAGTCGTGACAGAAAGGACAGTGCTTGGATAGCTCAGTCGGTAGAAACATGCCGGCGCAAGGCAGGTATCACAGATTCGAATTCCCGTCAGTTACGCTGTTTGAAACCGAAAGTAAGATTCAGATCAGCGCACTCTAAAGAGGAAATTCATTCCTGAAACAACGCAGTGACTGCCACAAGCTGTATGTCTCTCTATAAAGAAAAATCGCTATTAACAACCAAATTTAAAACTTGCGACTTCGAAATATTTGTAAAAGTGGAATATGGAACACAGCACTTTGTGCGAGCGAAACGTGAAATAACAGGAAGATGAAAATGAAACGAGTAGCATATGATGTAGAAAGTAAAGAAGTCCTTCCAGAGAAAAAATACCTAGTGAGAAGGTAATGAAACAAAGAGATACAACGATTGTACAGAGATTGCTACATGAAGCAGTTGAAGGATGGTGGAGGAAAGAATCGTAGGACAGGCCTTTGTACACATAAGACAGATTGCCAATGATGTGGGATGCGATAGTTACGAAACTAAATGACATGTGCGGAGAACAGTATTAAAGAATCCTTAGTAATGAAAAGCAAAGCAACTAAACACAGAACAGGGAGGGCAGAGAGATCTGCAATGTGCGTTTGTGATCTTCGTGCAAGTTACTGATCGGACGTCTCAGGTCACATTTTTGGCAACAGTACTAATGGTTAATAATAATCTGTGATTAAGCACATAAATTATAGGGTAACATCGATACTGCAACAAATAAAAGAAATGGTTCAAATGGCTATGAGCACTATGGGACATAACGTCTGTCATCGGTCCCGTAGAACTTAGAACTAGTTAAACCTTACTAACCTAAGGACATCACACACATCCATGCTCGAGGTAGGATTCGAGCCTGCGACCGTAGCGGTCGTGCGGTTCCAGACTGCAGCGCCTAGAACCACTCGGCTACCTCGGCCGGCGCAACAAATAATTGAACACCTTTAGTACAAGTGCTGCTCAGACGCGATTTGGTTGCCATAGGAAATGATGACGTTGCGAGCCGTATCAAACTAGCCAAAAGACCGATGACGAAAAAAATAAACACGAGCAAGAGAACGACGTTCTTGACTACCGTTGACACTAGTGGCACTTCGAGACGATCCAGCATCCTTCAGCACGTGAATGCTTGTGGTGATAATGATCATCTCGAAAAATTACACTCCGCAATACAAAGGCTTACTTTTTGAAACACTGTAATAGTCTTCCATTGTGACACAGTGCTTTGGGTTATGTTTCATACGTGCTTACAACCTTCTTCCGTAACAATGCAAAAGGTTGTCGACCGCATATGTCACATTGGAACCAAATTTAACCAAGATTTAACACCTCGTACTCATATTTCACATACTTCTCTTGACGTCTCAGTGATGTAGGTCAGAACAGTGAAACCCAGTGTAGAAACCACGCGGTTTTCTTATCAGTTGTCGAAGAAACCTTTTCGCATACACTGCCGCTCAGAATCAACACAGACGTTCCGCAGGAGGTGGCATCAAGCGCGTCAATGAAAGCACCCCCCCCCACCCCCCCACACCCAGTTTTGTGCAGCGGAACCGCAGCTTTTGCTCTGGTAAACAGGATGGAAGCTCTAGGGACCGTTCAAAAAATTAGACGAAATTCGAAGGTTGTCCACAGCAGCATAGTGTGCTTCTGCTTCTTTAGCCCTTCTGCTTCGTCACCCGCAGGGCCACCCACACACTTTAAAAATGTATCTTTACGGAGACTTCGACACCCATTCCGCTGCGTGCCGTTCCGCTGCTGCTCTAGCACCTTATTCTAGCATTTGGAATCCAAAGGTTGTTCAAGACGTGTGAAGCAGCGGACAGTCACGCAACTGAAGAAGTCTCTCTGTAGGTACATTTTCGAAGCTCGTACAGTATAGATACGTGATTAAAAGTTTTAGTGAACTTCAACGTAGTCACCAGCATTGTGGATAACCCGTTGCCAGCGATGTGGAAGTCGTGGGATACTCTTAGTAGTGCCAGTTGTGTTGATAGTCGAGCGACGCGGTTTATTGCCCGAGATATTTGTAGCAGTACTGAAGCGAATGCCGTGAAGTGTTGCCTTCAGTTTACAAATCGAGTAGAACTTACGAGTGCTTAAGTCAGGGGAGTGTAGTAGGTGGTGTAGCACGTAGCAGCCCCATCAGTCAAACAAATCAGTAACAGCTAGCACTGTACGTGCTTGAGCACTGTCCTGCAAAATAGTGGTCAGGTCCTGCAGAAAGTGTCATCACTTCTGCCTCTATGCTGTTCATTATTGGAACACATCCTACAACCAACTTAGAAAAGGAAAACTCTCCCGCGTAGAACTTTCTCTCACATGAGCATAAAGTAAAATCTTGTGACATCAGTGATTCGCCTGTACCTCTGCTCTTCACATGCAAAGATCCACTGTACGAAATAACGGAGAACATACATCAAGGCAAACCTCCAACTATCCAACAACTCTCTCATACTTCTAACAAAGGCACTTAAACGTAAGTAAGGTCGGAAATGATTCCCCAGCAGCTGAAGGGCTAGTTCCAAACGTCTGGCACATTTAAAGTTCTTGATATCAAAACGTGAAAAATTTGGAACCCATGGTTTTCCTGTATATTTCAACGAAGTATACAGCAAGAACGTGCTAGTATAACTCGAGGGGTAGTCTTTAAGAACCCAGAGGCAGAAGTATAGTTTTAGTAGTATCGGTACTGAACCCTGTTATAATGTTACGATGGTTAATTTAAAAGTACAGCTGATGTAGATCCATTCTTTAATGTTATACCGAAAAAACACATTGACGTTACGATCAGCAAAGAGCTCTGTTCATCAGTTATGTTTTTGAATCTGTTGATCAATGGCGATCCCACTGTGTAACAAAAGTGATTGTCATCAAGACCCGGCACACACCTCGGTTTTAGAATTTTAAAAGAGCAACTTTGTGGAACATGTATTCATTAAATTGATCGAATTGTGACCGTGCGCAAAATTAGAGTCAGTCGATGAATGATTTTTACCTGTAATAGGAAAGAGCTTTTTGTATTTAGCTTTTATTAGCGACCCGACCCAGCATTGAGCTGGCGGACGATTTTGGTAGCGTCGCGCTAATGAATTACAATGGACCGTCAAATGAAAACCAGATACCCGTCACAATGGGACCAAGGAATGGTTCCATTCAAAAGTAATCACCGCACACGTAAAAGATATTTATCTCACTGGGAACAGAGACGATCAATTCCTATTTCATAGAACGTGGTCGATCGTTAATGGATCCACTATAGTACCCACTCTTGCACTTCCTCGCTCGTCTGACACCTACGTCCACACATGCTTTTCTTCAGGTCACAAAAGTTGTTAAAATCTCATGGTGAAAGAACAAAGTCGTACGGAGGATGTTGCAGTGTTTCCAAACCGTATTCCTGAAGCACAGCCTCCATCCAAATGGAAGAGTGGGAGGCGGGCGTTATTGTGCAACAGGATGCTTCCGTGCAATTACATTCCCCGGCGTTTTGACTTAATGGTGCGACGCAGTTCCCGCGAAATTTCTTTAGCGCTGCACATTGATTGGGGTTCCATTCTCGAGGAAAATATGGCCCCCGCAGTCGAAGAGGGTCATTATGGCCTTACTGCAACTTGTGTGAACGGGTTTGGATGTCTTTGGCGGGAGACATATCGAATGTTTCCACTGTTGGCTTTGCCGTTTCCCCTCGGGCTGCCGGAATGTTGTTGGGCGGAATCATCCCACTGCACGATAACGCTCCTCCATACAGTCGCGGTTTTCAGCGTGTGAGTTAATCGTCTTTGACAACCAGAAAAAAGACGTGCGTCGACATCGGTTTCAGACAGGAGTGCAAGATTGGGTGCGGTTGTGATTTCATCATCAGCTGACCACAATATACGAAACAGGGATTGATCGTCTCATCTTCCAGTGGAAAGAAATGTCTTATGGGGTGTGGTGACTACTTTTGAATGGAACGATTCCATGGTCTCATTGTGGTATTCATACTGCACGTCATGTACAGGGTAGGGATAGCGATTATTACTGAAACAAAAGGTTTTCGGCTTTATCGGTATTTTTCAACTCCAGTTTAATCTCTGTTTTTTTTTTAATTTCTATATTTACAGCAATAAATGTAGAAATCGATCAATGACTAAAAAAATTTGATACCGTCAGTTTCAAGATACATAAAATAAAAATATTAAATTACGAGGGTGAGTCAAATGAAAACCTAAAATATTTTTCATTGTGCAGAAGTGGTAAAAAGCTGTATAACTTTGCAACAGAATCTCCCCCACCCTCAATGCAAGTCCTCCAGTGCTTACAAAGTGCATAAATTCCTTTAGAAAAAATTCTTTTGGTAGTCCACGCAACCGCTCATGCACAGCGTGGCGTACCTCTTCATCAGAACGGAACTTCTACCCTCCCATTGCGTCTTTGAGTGGCCCAAACATAGGGAAATCACTTGGGGCAATGTCTGGTGAGTATGGTGGATGAGGGAGACACTCAGAATGCAGGTCTGTGATTGTTGCAACTGTTGTACTGGCAGTGTGGGGACTTACATTGTCATGTTGCAAAAGGACACCTGATAACAGCAATCCCCGTCGCTTTGATTTGATTGCAGGTCGCAGATGACTTTTAGGAGATCTTTGTATGATGCACTGGTGACAGTGGTCCCTCTATGGTCCAAAATGACGCCTTTTTCGTCCCCAAAGAGAGTCAGCATATCCTTCCCTGCTCATGGTTCTGTTAGAAACGTCTTTGGTTTTGGTGATGAGAAATGGCGTCATTACTTGCTCGCTCTCGTCGTTTCCGTTTGGTGGAAGTGAACCCAGGTTTCGTCCCCAGTAACGATTCTTGCAAGGAAGCCATCACTTTCTCGTTGAAAGCGCCGAAGAAGTTCTTCACAAGCATCAACACGTCGATCTCTCATTTCAGGCAACTGCCGTGGCACCCATTTTGCAGACACTTTGTGAAACTGGAGCATTTCATGCACAATATGGTGTGCTGACCCGTGACTAATCTGTAAACATGCTGCAATGTCATACAGTGTCACTCGGCGGTCTTCCTTCACTATGGCTTCAACTGCTGCAGTGTTAGGTGGAGTCACAACTCGTTGCGCCTGATCTGGACGAGCAGAATCTTCCACAGAAGTCACACCATTTGCGAACTTCCTACTCCATTCGTAGACTTGCTGCTGTGACCAACATGCATCCCCGTACTGAACCTTCATTCGTTGATGAATTTCAATAGATTTCACACCTTCACTACGCTAAAACCGAATAACAGAAGGCTGTTCTTCCGTGGTGCAAGTCGCAAGTGGGGCGGCCATCTTTATAGTGATACTGCGACGGTATGTGTGCATCTGCACTATGCTCCCACCTACAGGCCATTCTGCGCGCTGTTTGTAGCAAGCTTACCAATGTACAGGGTAACGTCTCGAAGTTTCGATTTGTTATTACAAATTTAAAGTTTTCATTTGACTCATCCTCGTAAATAGACAAACAAAAGAAAAATTAGTTCGTCCACCAATCGCTGCTTTTGTTGAAACGTGATAAGTGGTTGAATACTACAAATATTACCAGTATTCTCATATTGATTCTAATTTTTAGAAACTCTGCTCAAAAATCATATTGTAATTGAGAATTGCACCACTATTTGGGCATTACAAATAGTCAGTGCAAAGGTCTGATAACTGAAGTCGGAGAGATCTGCGAATTTGTCTCATGTTAGTCGTGGAAGTTAACAGTGTTCATATATTTAAAAAAAAAAATCAGTGAAGCTTTTACATTTAGTGAACACAACATACTATAACTTCCGTACAGGTAATAACATTAATTTTCTATGCATTGAAAATATGAAAGTAGCGAAGGGCATTTTTATTCCATAATTAGTTACATTAATGATACCATGTTCCAAATCTAACAAGCCAGATCATTGTTGTATAAAGATGGTTTGAAAATTAATGATCGTACGTCCACAGCAGGAAATCTTTCAGTGTTGTTCGTATCCCCACGTAATAGGTCAAAGTGAATAAAGTAATATTATTTCAACTGCGGAAACTAATAGTGAGAATCATATTTTATCTGTGATGCTCGCAACAATAAGCAATATAAAATTAATTGAAATTTTACGCCATATAAACTGCATAAAAAGTAAAAAGGGTGTGCGGTGGGGAATACGCGACAGGCCCTACAGTAGTTCCTCAGTTTGGCCTTCTCATACAGGTAAACGCGTCGGTTGACTTTACTTCACAATACGTATAGAAGAAGTAATTCGGAGGAGCGTCTTGGTAGACTACTGACAATACCTAGAAACCAAACGTCCTTGTGGCATTTTAGTTACTTAGGTAGCCGCAAAAGGCACGGAGACGGAATCGACCTTAGCCATGTTAGGGAACCAGCACGGAATTACTCAGGCAATTTAAGGGGATCTCGGACAGACCAAATCAGGATTTACAGAAAGATATTTTCAGCTTACGACCCTACCTCTACTATTGTAATTTGGTATGCTTTTCACAAAAACCTTTCTCTATGTTTTCACATATACTATCCCCCAACAGAACACATAATCCTGTTCCGGGAAAAGTCACGTACAACTCTTCTGCTAAAATATAGTTTAGTTTCCAAATAAAGTACAGTATGGGAGGATAGTTCTGCTAATAGGGAAAGCTAAACTGTAGAGTTACCCTTTACAGGGTTTGACCATGTGTTGTGTCTAATGGCCAAGTAAATCAGATTATTCTTTTCCTCAGATACGCAGCGGTTAAAATAGAAACTCAGTATGAATAATATTATACTGAAACTGGTTCAATTCAGTTACAAGTTCATTTAGTAACTTAAAACGTGTACTAGCGGTCGCCAGCAGATCCAGGCAGTGAAACAGAGAAGTTTTGGATAAGCAGAAGTATGAGTTTTTTTGCCTACTTTCTTCCTACTGTTTAATTTTGTTCTTCAAATTAATATTACTCCGCGTTAATAACATAGGTGCAGACACTGTAATTTCTTTTTGACTACTACACCTTTATACATGACGTTTTTAAAAGAGAAAGAGCCCAGTAGATAATTTCAAGGAAGCTAAAATACACTCCTGGAAATGGAAAAAAGAACACATTGACACCGGTGTGTCAGACCCACCATACTTGCTCCGGACACTGCGAGAGGGCTGTACAAGCAATGGTCACATGCACCGCACAGCGGACGCACCGGGAACCGCGGAGTTGGCCGTCGAATGGCGCAGCATTTGTGCACCGCCGCCGTCAGTGTCAGTCAGTTTACCGTGGCATACGGAGCTCCATCGCTGTCTTTAACACTGGTAGCATGCCGCGACAGCGTGGACGTGAACCGTATGTGCAGTTGACGGACTTTGAGCGAGGGCGTATAGTGGGCATGCGGGATGCCGGGTGGGCGTACCGCCGAATTACTCAACACGTGGGGCGTGAGGTCTCCACAGTACATCGATGTTGTCGCCAGTGGTCGGCGGAAGGTGCACATGCCCGTCGACCTGGGACCGGACCGCAGCGACGCACGGATGCACGCCAAGACCGTAGGATCCTACGCAGTGCCGTAGGGGACCGCACCGCCACTTCCCAGCAAATTAGGGACACTGTTGCTCCTGGGGTATCAGCGAGGACCATTCGCAACCGTCTCCATGGAGCTGGGCTACGGTCCCGCACACCGTTAGGCCGTCATCCTCTCACGCCCCAACATCGTGCAGCCCGCCTCCAGTGGTGTCGCGACAGGCGTGAATGGAGGGACGAATGGAGACGTCTCGTCTTCAGTGGTGAGAGTCGCTTCTGCCTTGGTGCCAATGATGGTCGTATGCGTGTTCGGCGCCGTGCAGGTGAGCGCCACAATCAGGACTGCATACGACCGAGGCACACAGGGCCAACACCCGGCATCATGGTGTGGAGAGCGATCTCCTACACTGGTCGTACACCTCTGGTGATCGTCGAGGGGACACTGAATAGTGCACGGTACATCCAAACCGTCATCGAACCCATCGTTCTACCATTCCTAGACCGGCAAGGGAACTTGCTGTTCCAACAGGATAATGCACGTCTGCATGTATCCCGTGCCACCCAACGTGCTCTAGAAGGTGTAAGTCAACTACCCTGGCCAGCAAGATCTCCGGATCTGTCCCCCATTGAGCATGTTTGGGACTGGATGAAGCGTCGTCTCACGCGGTCTGCACGTCCAGCACGAACGCCGGTCCAACTGAGGCGCCAGGTGGAAATGGCATGGCAAGCCGTTCCACAGGACTACATCCAGCATCTCTACGATCGTCTCCATGGGAGAATAGCAGCCTGCATTGCTGTGAAAGGTGGATATACACTGTACTAGTGCCGACATTGTGCATGCTCTGTTGCCTGTGTCTATGTGCCTGTGGTTCTGTCAGTGTGATCATGTGATGTATCTGACCCCAGGAATGTGTCAATTATGTTTCCCCTACCTGGGACAATGAATTCACGGTGTTCTTATTTCAATTTCCAGGAGGGTAATTTGGCCTGTGGGGATCTATAGAAAAACATTTTACATAATAAACAACTTAAGTACTAAAATACTTAAATATTAAAGCACACATTTTTATACTGATTATTTCACTTTAATAAAGCCTCTTTCTTCCTGGAATTTACTTTCAAAACTATTATTCTTTGAACTAACTCTGTATAGTCATTTACCAGATTCTAGTAACTTTGCCACACTCTGACTGAATTTCACGTAAGTAAACTTTTACTATAACCCTTTGCAGTTGTTTAGTAAACATAAAGACGATTCAAATGGTGCCTTCTTATATTAACTTGGCACTTCATAATTTTTTGTAAAATAGGATACTGCGATTCATCAAACACCAGGAAGGAACACTATATCGTGTATGATTAGGATGAAATAACAGGTGAACCACTTTCTTAACAGTTCAAGAATGGTTATTAAAACACAGTTCAAATTAATGGTTAACGCTGTACTAAAGTAAATCTACCATGAAATGTCTAATTTGATGGCTGTAGGCTTGGGTGTGGCGAAAAATTATGGCAGCTACACTACCAACAGCACGGGCCTCCAAGTCTCTTACTATATGGGCATAATTTCGCTTCTTGGAGTAGTTCAGTTCTAAATACAGTAGGTCAACAACTCGCAGCTATGCCGCAAGCCGCTTGCGGTATCCATCCGAGGCATTTTGTGCGAATTTGCAGTCTAAGCTTCTCCTGCTCCACAAATGTGTTACCTCAATCACTGCTGCCTACAGACTGTGTAACTTACTCCCCGCGCTTGCTCTATGTAGCGCGCCAATTCGCCCTTGTCACCTTCTCCACTTCCAAGCATACTGGCTTTTATATAACTTCTATTTCTTATATCGTTCCAATGCAAGACCATTTCTTACATTATCAAATTTACATAAACATGAAAAATTTATACACAGAAATATTTTAAATACGAAAGCTCATCAGAAAATTATTTAATATAATAAACAATTTACATAGTATTTTACTTACACTGCTCAAATAAAATGCAAAGAACTTCAATCTCCAATATTGTACACTTTACTTTACATATGCAGAAAATATACACTCCTGGAAATTGAAATAAGAACACCATGAATTCATTGTCCCAGGAAGGGGAAACTTTATTGACACATTCCTGGGGTCAGATACATCACATGATCACACTGACAGAACCACAGGCACATAGACACAGGCAACAGAGCATGCACAATGTCGGCACTAGTACAGTGTATATCCACCTTTCACAGCAATGCAGGCTGCTATTCTCCCATGGAGATGATCGTAGAGATGCTGGATGTAGTCCTGTGGAACGGCTTGCCATGTCATTTCCACCTGGCGCCTCAGTTGGACCAGCGTTCGTGCTGGACGTGCAGACCGCGTGAGACGACGCTTCATCCAGTCCCAAACATGTTCAATGGGGGACATATCCGGAGATCTTGCTGGCCAGGGTAGTTGACTTACACCTTCTAGAGCACGTTGGGTGGCACGGGATACATGCGGACGTGCATTGTCCTGTTGGAACAGCAAGTTCCCTTGCCGGTCTAGGAATGGTAGAACGATGGGTTCGATGACGGTTTGGATGTACCGTGCACTATTCAGTGTCCCCTCGACGATCACCAGAGGTGTACGGCCAGTGTAGGAGATCGCTCCCCACACCATGATGCCGGGTGTTGGCCCTGTGTGACCCGGTCGTATGCAGTCCTGATTGTGGCGCTCACCTGCACGGCGCCGAACACACATACGACCATCATTGGCACCAAGGCAGAAGCGACTCTCATCGCTGAAGACGACACGTCTCCATTTGTCCCTCCATTCACGCCTGTCGCGACACCACTGGAGGCGGGCTGCACGATGTTGGGGCGTGAGCGGAAGACGGCCTAACGGTGTGCGTGACCGAAGCCCAGCTTCATGGAGACGGTTGCGAATGGTCCTCGCCGGTACCCCAGGAGCAACAGTGTCCCTAATTTGCTGGGAAGTGGCGGTGCGGTCCCCTACGGCACTGCGTAGGATCCTACGGTCTTGGCGTGCATCCGTGCGTCGCTGCGGTCCTGTCCCAGGTCGTCGGGCACGTGCACCTTCCGCCGACCGCTGGCGACAACATCGATGTACTGTGGAGACCTCACGCCCCACGTGTTGAGTAATTCGGCGGTACGTCCACCCGGCCTCCCGCATGCCCACTATACGCCCTCGCTCAAAGTCCGTCAACTGCACATACGGTTCACGTCCACGCTGTCGCGGCATGCTACCAGTGTTAAAGACTGCGATGGAGCTCCGTATGCCACGGCAAACTGGCTGACACTGACGGCGGCGGTGCACAAATGCTGCGCAGCTAGCGCCATTCGACGGCCAACACCGCGGTTCCTGGTGTGTCCGCTGTGCGGTGCATGTGATCATTGCTTGTACAGCCCTCTCGCAGTGTCCGGAGCAAGTATGGTAAGGTCTGACACACCGGTGTCAATGTGTTCTTTTTTCCATTTCCAGGAGTGTAGTATCAATATGCGGATATTTTAAAGCAAAAAAATTATAAAAATTTAAATGTACCGTAAACAGATATTGTTATAAGTTCATTCTTCGTCATGCAAGACGAGTGCCGTAATCTATGCACCACTTTTCTCTTTCTGCAATTCTGTATCGATGTTGGTAAAGCGCAGCCTAACAGTATGCCTCTCAGCAGTGAGCTCGTGATTTGCTCAAAGATAGTCTCGAGGGACATCATAACTCTACAAAACAAAAGTGAATTCTTGGTAACTATTGAGTACAAAAAGGGATGAAAAGTTTCTAAAAAGAATAGGTATGGACATATTTGTTAATAGCGAAGAAGAAGTATTCGTTGAAATCTGCAATTTATGTTCTGGACTATCAGTTTCATTAGAAAATTTACAGTTTTAGCCACGTTATTCTGCGGTCCCTTGAATATTCTCGAAAGCCCAAAGTTTTATTCTCATCAGTGAACGACAGGCTGAGTAGTGGCTTCGAAGGAAACATGTTGAGAGTTTAGCGCCCTGTAGATAGTGAGATCGTTAGGGACGTAACGCAAGCTCGAATTGCACAAGGGTACTGACGCAGATCGGAAACACCCATTCCAAGAGAACTAACCGGCTTACTCCTCAAGTTATAAAGGGAAACGTGAGATTTGACCTCCACCCGTGCCGAGTGAGAGTACAGTGTATTTATCGCTGTGACACCTACATCTCTGTGGCTTTAGCACACGACCGAACAACATACCAGCCTCTTACATACTACAATATATAAATAAGTGAATAAAATATATTCTGTGCTAGTACATCGGAGTACATGAATATCACTAGTTTTCTTACAAGCAGTTCGACTGTCGTGAGTTGTGAGTAACCCTAACATCACATGGTCGAATACCGGTTCCACAATCTCCCATTAATCCTTTCACTTACGTTTCCGTAGTTGAAATAACTGGAGCGATCAGTGGTGTCTCTTCCATATCTGCACATTCTAGCGTAGGATCAACCAGCAGTTGCTGATATCGGGTTTCTATATTACTTTCTCCATAGTTCTCACTATAGTGACGTTATTCCTAAGACAGTCTTGTATTTTGCATGCGGGTCTGTACTCGTATGTTACAGAGACATTTGGTTTTTTATTTACAATAATTGCAATGTAAAGTATTAAAATTTTAACGCCGCCTTACACCATCTTGTTGGCCATGACGTATGGATCTGTTTGGGATGGTAAGTCTCTGGGAGCTGTGTTGGCTCAACTTCTTAAACAAATACAATTCAGATTACTAATAGGTATAACAATCCAGAGCACATACAGAATAAGCAAAGACCAAAAAACTACACGTTCAGAAACACTCAATAAGACTTATGCATTAAAATAGACAAAATATATTTGAATAACTTATCCCAAAAGAATCAATGAACATTACAATAAAGGGCACGAATTAATATACAGTTTAACAACATTGTAGTCACTAATAAGACACGAAAAATGACAATAAATCAATCGTCCTAACCGCCGTATGTTGAGTGTCGTCCTAACCGCCGTCTGCTTCAAGTCTGTTGTGCAGCGAGCTACCTTAATTTAAGTGTTAACTGTATTTTTCTTACTTGACACTTCTTCTTCCGTGTGTTTTTGCTTTTAGGAAGCTTTAATTGACGAGTGCTATTAATAGTGTTCCATAGATTCCGTCTTTGTTTTGAATACAGTCACAGAGAGTCCCTTTAGTCAACCATAGTGCCAGTAGTGCTAGTGTTTGTTTTCAATACAGTCCAGAGACAGGTAGTGCTATTTTCATTGTTTTCTACAAGAAGTGGCTAGCAATCACAGTTTAATCAATAATCAGCCGCCTTTAGTGAATTAGCAGTCTAGTTAAAAGTTGATTAAGTCTATTCAGTAAATTGATTCCTTAGGATGGATAGGATGTGTGACTGCTGTGTACGGACGCAGGAGGAGCTGGCCACTCTTCGCGGACAGCTGAGCGTGTTGATGGCCGCAGTAAGCCGTCTTCAGGCTGCTGCCTCGGAGTGTAGCGGCAGTGGGGAGTCTGGTGTGTCGCAAGTTACACCCCAGGTGTTACATGCTTCACCCACTGTCCCTGCTGTCGAGACATCTTCGCGGCTACCGGGCGCGGTTGGGCCACCATCTCCCCAAGGGGAGTGGCGGGTTTAGCGGCGTTCGCGGCGCACGAGGCGAAGGGTCAATGTGGAGGCTGGCCGTGTGGCATCGCCCGCTCTGCCTGTGAGTGGACATGTGGCCGCTCCTTCAGCAAGGTCCGAGCAGGCACACGGGGGGAGGGGTTTATTAGTTATTGGGAGCTCCAACGTCAGGCGGGTGATGGAGACCATTAGGGAAATTGCGGAAAGGTCGGGGAAGAAGGCCAGTGTTCACTCTGTCTGCTTGCCGGGGGGTCTCATCGGAGATATGGAGGAGGCCCTACCGGCGGCGATAGGGAGCACTGGCTGCACCCGACTGCAAATGTTGCTCATGTCGGCACCAATGACTGCCGTCTGGGTTCAGAGGTCATCCTCAGTTCGTACAGGCGGTTGGCGGAACTGGTGAAGGCGGAATGTCTTGCTCGCGGGGTGGAATCATAGCTAACTATTTGTAGTATCGTTCCCAGAACCGATCACGGTCCTCTGGTTTGGAGCCGAGTGGAAGGCTTAAACCAGAGGCTCAGACAAATCTGAGGAGGGCTGGGGTGCAAATTTCTCGACCTCCGCTATCGTGTGGAGAAATGTAGGGTCCCCCTGAATAGGTCAGGCGTGCACTACACGCCGGAAGCGGCTACAAGGGTAGCGGAGTACGTGTGGAGTGCACATGGGGTTTTTTTAGGTTAGAGAAATCCCTCCCTAGGCCCGACAAGACGCCTCCTGAGACGCGGCAAGGTAGGAGTAGGCAAAATGCAAAAGGGAATAACAATATTAATGTGCTAATAGTAAACTGCAGGAGCGTCTATAGAAAGGTCCCAGAACTGCACTCACAAATAAACGGTCACAACGCCCGTATACTACTAGGGACAGAAAGTTGGCTGAAACCAGACGTAAACCGTAATGAAATCCTAAACTCAGGTTGGAATGGATACCGCAGAGACAGGCTGGACAGTGAAGCGGGAGGCGTGTTTATAGCGATAAGAAGTGCAATAGCATCGAAGGAAATTGACGGAGATCCGAAATGTGAAATGATTTGGTGAAGGTCACGGTTAAAGCAGGCTCAGACATGGTAATTGGATGTCTCTATAGGCCACCGGGCTCAGCAGCTGTTGTAGCTGAGCACCTGAAGAATAATTTGGAAAATATTTCGATTAGATTTCCCCACCATGTTATAGTTCTGGGTGGAGATTTTAATTTGCCGGATATAGACTGGGAGACTCAAACGTTCATAACGGGTGGCAGGGACAAAGAATCCAGTGTAATTTTTTTTAAGTGCTTTATCTGAAAACTACCTTGAGCAGTTAAACAGAGAACCGACTCGTGGCGACAATATATTAGACATTCTGGTGACAAACAGATCCGAACTATTTGAAACAGTTAATGCAGAACAGGGAATCAGCGATCATAAAGCGGTTACTGCATCGATGATTTCAACCGTAAATAGAAATATTAAAAAGGTAGGGAGATTTTTATGTTTAGCAAAAGTGACAATAAGCGGATTACAGAGTACCTGACGGCTCAGCACAAAAGTTTTGTCTCAAGTACAGATAGTGTTGAGGATCAGTTCAAAACCATCGTACAATATGCGTTAGATGAGTATGTGCCAAGCAAGATCGTAAAGGATGGAAAATAGCCACCTTGC
Organism: Schistocerca gregaria; assembly: GCF_023897955.1. Taxonomy (NCBI): domain Eukaryota; kingdom Metazoa; phylum Arthropoda; class Insecta; order Orthoptera; family Acrididae; genus Schistocerca; species Schistocerca gregaria. Next base: position 485,373,948 of record NC_064923.1, read on the forward strand.
TACAACAACCGAGTAAGAAAACTGCTGATGAAGCAAAAGGAACTTCACAGCAAACATAAACATAGCCAAAGCCCTGCAGACAAACAAAAATTACGCGAAGCGAAATGTAGCGTGAGGAGGGCTATGCGAGAGGCGTTCAATGAATTCGAAAGTAAAGTTCTATGTACTGACTTGGCTGAAAATCCAAAGAAATTTTGGTCTTATGTCAAAGCAGTAGGTGAATCAAAACAAAATGTACGGACACTCTGTGACCAAAATGGTACTGAAACAGAGGATGAGAGACTAAAGGCCGAAATACTAAATGTCTTCTTCCAAAGCTGTTTCAGAGAGGAAGACTGCACTGTAGTTC